>NC_056745.1:1563019392-1563269392 GCF_019279795.1 Protopterus annectens | reverse complement strand
ATCCTTGTTTGACACATCATATGATGGTGTGGCTGCTTCTACGTGGCCTTCCACCATGGTTGGAAGCTTCAAGGATTTTGGGGGGATAGATTCCTTTAAGTCTATTGTGGACCCATGAATGGAAAGTCTTCTTGACTTTGGCATGGATGGCCTCATGACAAGGGGAACCAATCTTGTTCTGCATAAGAGTGAACACAGCATTTCTAGTATCCTGTTTCCTTCCTTTCTAATGTTTTGCTTGCTGGGTACTTGCAACTAATTTTTTTCTTTTCATGCTTGAACTCTTCAAAGCTCTGGGCAGGGGAAAATGGAACTAGCACCTTTTTGTTCTGTACAGCCTCTTTTTTTGTGTGTGCCAGGTTGATTACCTCTTCTTTTTCCATCTACAGAACATTAATTTCATGAGTATAAGACATCATGTTATGGTCATAATCGTTAACCTTGCTTTCCAGGTTTTGAATATTTTGCTGAATTCCTTTCATTTACTTATCCAGGTTGTTAATCTAAATTTCAGGTTTATGGGGCTGCTCTCTTTGATCTACTTTTAGTTTATTCATTTCAAGAAACTTAAAAGCTTTATGGTAAGGCTTGTATTTGATATGATATCTACTGCCACCAACTGTCTCTGACATGCCTTTATTACCATTTGTCAATGCCTTATCTTCTTCTGGAGTTTAGATAGCAGGAGTCATTTATAACTTTTGTTGGAATTAATTCAAGCTCATGGTTTCTGTTATCTGGGTCTTTTCTCAGCTTAGAATTCAGCTTGGGAGTTTCATTGCACAAGTGAGACTTTAGCATAGCATTACCTTCACTGCAACATAAGATGCATATGTTTGCTGCGTAACTGACTATTCTTCCCATTTTGTTACACCAAAGTGCAATTTCCACAACATCACACGGTGCTGCTCTTATTCTACCACTTTGTTTCACAAACTGCATCTCAGTCACTGGTTCACTTTCTGTGTCGCCTTGTTCAGGAGGACTTTTTTTTTTAACTGCTGCTTAAGAGTAAGGCAACCACAAGGTTTTTTCTACACATTTTATGTTTGCGTTTTAAAATATGTAGGTCTTTCAGAGAAGAATTTGTATTACATCAGGCATTGTTGTCGAGTCTTCTGGTTTAGACTTCACTACAAATATAAAGCATGTACACCTCCAGTTATACTTGGGGTTGTGTCTGCATCCTTGGCTTCTATAACTGTTTGATCTACAATCACACTTGCCTCACAGGTCTTTTGCACTGCAGCACAGTTTTGTTTATCCATCTATATGACATTCACATTCAGACCAAGAATATATTTTATTATACCATGACCCCCCCCAAAACGTGCACGCTGATTGGCCAGCGTGCCCGTTGTAAATCGAGTTATACTAATGGAAAAAGGTCCGGTCGCCCGGACTTTTTTCCATTAGTATAACTCGTTTTTTTAAAACGCTGTCTTGCTATGTTAAATGGGTTTAACATAGCGAGACAGCTTTAAAATAAGCAACGGAGATCTCCGTTGCTTATTTTAAAGCTGTCTCGCTATGTTAAACCCATTTAACATAGCGAGACAGCGTTAAAAGCAACGGAGAAAGCAAGATCTCCGTTGCTTTTTAGTGTCTCGCTATGTTAAATGAGTTTAACATAGCGAGACAGTTAAAATAAGCAACGGAGATGTCCGTTGCTTATTTTAAAGCTGTCTCGCTATGTTAAACCCATTTAACATAGCGAGACAGATTTAAAAACAGCGGAGAAAGCAAGATCTCCGTTGCTTTTTAGTGTCTCGCTATGTTAAATGAGTTTAACATAGCAAGACAGTTTAAAATAAGCAACGGAGATGTCCGTTGCTTATTTTAAAACTGTCTCGCTATGTTAAACTCATTTAACATAGCAACTAAAAGCAACGGAGATCTTGCTTTCTCCGTTCTTTTGCCCAACTCTGATGTACTGCGCAGGCGCGGTACATCAGAACTGCGGATGCCAGACATCTGCGGAAGGGCAGTAAACAGGCATTATACTATGCCATTATTTAAGAAAAGTAATAGTTTCTTTTCTTAAATAATGTCATGGTATAATAGCAATAACCCACTTCTGGGTGTGGGTAATGCTAAATTTACCACGGTTGGCTTTGTTTGGTCCCTCGGGCTTCGCCCTCGGGACCAAACCACGCCAACCGTGGGTAAATTTAGCATTACCCACACCCAGGCGTGGGTTATTGCTATATTGTTCTTCTCTCTGTGAGTTATCACATTCTACTTTAGAGAATTAATTTTCTTTTGCAGGTCTAGTAAACTGAAATGGCAATTATTTTGGACACTTTTCAAAGCTTGACTTTCCTGATACAGTGTATTTATCGCCTTTTTCTGCAAAACATTAACAATACTCTCATTCCTTTGGAATTTGTCTTCCAGATCCCATTTGTGCTGGCTAGGTGCACATATATTACTTTTATATCTTTTTACACACAGGCTTTTCAAGTCTCCTACTGTAAGTTATCTCACTGATAAGTGCCACCTCTTTTCTTTTTACTTAACATTTTCACATTTCATTTGCTGTTTAATAAGGACCAGCATGTTATTCTTTTGCTTTAGAGAACCGATTTTATTAACCACTTCACAGAGGTTTGCGAGCGTTTCTTAATTTTATTCTCATCCTCCTTGATTCAGACTTTAAGCAACTCATTTCACTTCTGCACATTTTTCTGCATTGCTTTTAAGTCAAAGTCAGCATCATTTTCAGTCTTCAGATCTCCTAATAGTTCTTTATCACTCTATAAACATGCAGTCTCAGCTCTGGTCTGAAAATTGATTATCTTTATCCTTCAAGTTCAAGCATTAGATTCCCTTTGCACGTTTTACATTTCAAACACTACATTTTCTATTTTTACTAATACGACATACCTTTTATGTTGCAAGTGTGTCTAACAGAAAGTAATCTTCTTCACTACCATGGGGACCTACATTTTACTGATAGAGCAAAATCTTGTATAAGCACATTTTTTTTTTCTTTTTTATGTATACCACATCTTTAGAATGAGAGTTTTGTCATATAGATGGATAAACAAAACTGTCCTGCAGTGCAAAAGACCTGTGAGGCAAGTGTGATTGTAGATCAAACAGTTATAGAAGCCAAAGATGCAGAAACAACCCCAAGTATAACTGGAGGTGTACAGAATGCTTTATATTTGTAGTGAAGTCTAAACCAGCAGACTCGACAACAATGCCCGATGTAATACAAATTCTTCTCTGAAATTCTTCAGAGTTGGGATGGTGGCCTAATGGTTAAGGTGTTTGCTTTACAAACACAAGGTACAGGGTTTGAATCTCACAGGGGATAACTGGCTAGGCTTAAAATGGCTCACAAGGGCAGTTAGCCTAGTACTAACCTATGAACCTAAACAATGTTCTTTTTACGCTTTTCATTCACTTTTACACAAATCACTAGGAAGAAGTAGTCCAAATGGAGAGAAGATTAGAAGGAGTCTGAATGGAGAGATGATGAAATCATCAAGAAAATGGGAGTAGTGTTGCTGGAACCGAATTCGTCCTCAAATGTTGATGAGTACCTTCACACAGTGGAACCTGTTTTCACAAAATCTGGCCAAGACAATAATCACATATTTACTTTACCTTATATAGCATATATCATGGACAGAAGTAGGTTAAAAAATAAAAAAGATAGCTGGATGCACAGGATAAAAAAGCATATAATTCTGGTGTGCACACTGTTGCCACAACTGGAAAAAATGGTAGAGTAGAATCCTCAAGACAGAGAAATATGCTTAGACCATACTCAGGGAGTAAAGCCTCCGTGTAGTAGAAGGAAGTAGTAATCCACAAAAAAATACAAAAACTGGCAGGCCCAAAAAGTGCCATGAAGATGATAGAGGGGACTATTGAGGATAAGGAAGATTGTATGTATTGTTACTATTATGCAAGAGCCCAGAATTTCAGGATAGAAGACATTCAAAAAGGTTAAGGGAGAAATCAGAGGAAAGAAAAATATGTGCACAAGGAAAACTGTCAAAAGCTTCAAATGCAGATTTGCATTCATTAATACAACAGATCCATGAAAAACATTACATAGACAAAGAAACTTCGGGCTGCTTGGAAAAGAAACAACAGAGGAAATACAAAAATATAAAGGAAAAAACTCAGAGCTTTTTAAAAGGTATAAAAAAAAGAGTATGGACGTGGGAAAGAAAAAGAAATCTGATATGGTATAATATTTATGCAAAAGGGAAATCCACACTAATCATTACAAAAATGCAGCTCCACAGATATTTGAAGAGAAATACAGGCAAAGGCACCAAGATATGAACAATTTCACAATTCAAAAAATAAGAATGCAAAGGGGAAAGTAGAACAGAGGATTAGTAAGGTAGAAGTTAAACAAATAGAAATCGAAGTTATGGAATACTTGGAAAATGAAGGATTTAGTGTAGAAAGTCCAACACAGATGTTACATTATGATTGAACAATGAGTCCACAAACTGAGGAAAAACAGGTGGAGCACAAGTCATCTGAAGAAGAAATATGGACATGAGAAAGAAAGAGATTTAATTATGGTGCAATATTTTTGCAAAGGAGAAGGAAAAACTAATCAATGGAAAAAAAAGCAGCACCAAAACTATTTGAACAGAAATACAGGAAAATGGACCCAGATATGGAAAATTTCACAATACAAAAATCTAGAAAACAAATTGGGGATTAGAAAAGAGGATTAGTAATAGAGAAGTTAAAGAAATAGAAACTGAAATTAAGGCTTACCTGTGAACTGAAGGATTAAATGTAGAAAATCCAACTCCAGTAAAATTACTGCATGCTGGAACAATGAGTCCCCAAAGTAAGGAGGAACATGTGGAATGGGAAGCATCTGATGTTTGCTGCATGATGATGCTCTGGAGTCTTCGGTAAGAAAACATAAAGTTCAGCTGGAAGGAAGGAGCAGGAAATGGTGACAACTCTGACGCAGACAATGTTGTAGAGTGATGGGCCAATGAGTTCCCATATGAAGGTGCAGCAGATGATGCTCAAACTTATAGTTTTCATGTGATTCACTGACAACACAGGTATTGGATTAGTTGGACAAAAACACAAGAAAAATGCTTCACACTTATCAAATGATACATAAAAATCACATAAATATAGTGCCAGGTATAGAAATCTCCTGGAACAACATCGTGTGATCAGAATTTGATGGAGAAATTGTTAAGGAGAGGTGAGTTAAAGCCAAAGGATGAAAGGCTCATAATGGCAGCCAGGATGGTGGAATATATGCACATTGGTTTATAAAAATGATTGAACAAGTGGGAGAACCAGACACATGTAGGTTCCTTAAAAAAGAATTGGAAACACTCACACACCTTGTTGATGGGTATGATATACTCATATTAGAGCGTCTGAACACAGAAAGGCACAATATGTGGCAAGACTGTTGTATTGGGGATTGTGTAAACACTACAATATAAAAGTAGCTGAGAAGCACTGGAAACATGAACCACAAAACATTATAGAGAATGATGAAGCATACATTACATGGGATCACCCATTACCAACAGTTCAAAAAACAGAAGTGAGAACACTGGATATAGTTTTCTATGAAAAAAGACAAAAGTAACATTGATCATTGAAACTGATACACCTAGCGATTATAGTGTCTAATGTGCAGAGAGACACAAAGTCATAAAATATTAGGATCTGCAGGCAGAAACAAGAGTAATGTGGAAGAAAGATACCCAGGCACTCCCAATAGTAGTAGCAGCCATGGGCCTAATAAAGACAATCTATAGTCATATTTAGATATGCTACCAGTACATGTAACCTCATATGAATTGCAGAAAGAGTCAATTTTGGACACATTGCAGGTGCGGCAAAGAGAACTTTTGGCTAATATCAGAGACTGAAACAATTCATGAACTTTAATTACACCCTGACTTAGGAATGGGGTCCATTCCTGTCATGGTATTAGAAATCCAAAAGCTATGGAGAAATGAGAAATTAAACCAAAAGAAGCAGTTAAGCAGTTTCTGATGGCAGTCCACGGTATTTAGTGCAGTGCAGAGTTCCAGTACATGTAACTTATTTTTATACATTGCATATCACTCTTTTGCTTTCACGTCTCAGCATGATGGACTTAAAATTTCTCAAGCAGCTAATTTAAATGCAACAAAACTTCCTCAGTAGGATCTTCTTGCCAGTGCGCCAACCTTTTCCTGTGACAAGATTGTCTTTCCTTGTATAAGCATAGGGTGACCAAAATAATGTAAAATGTTTTTACTGAATTTA
The DNA here is from genome assembly GCF_019279795.1 of Protopterus annectens. Classification (NCBI taxonomy): domain Eukaryota; kingdom Metazoa; phylum Chordata; order Ceratodontiformes; family Protopteridae; genus Protopterus; species Protopterus annectens. The sequence goes on along the minus strand of NC_056745.1, from coordinate 1,563,263,119 downwards.
TATTTGTGTATCGGGAATTTAACTGTTCCAGAATACCATCCCTCTAGTCTGTAAACAATCCTCAATCTAACATGTTTTATTCTTCATTTCAGTTCACATTGTGCAATCACCATTTTCCAGTGCATACAATTCACATTTGTCTTTTTTTTAGAAAACCAGTTCATAAACTTTGTGTTGTAAAAAAACATGTTAGCACATCCCTTTCACCAGTATTTGTGAACATGTTTCATGACACATTCTTTTTATCAACTCGGTAAATGAACTACACATACCTTTGTCAAATAACCTTTCAGCAATTTAATGAATAGCACACTTTAAAAATATGCTTCTTTTCAACATGGGTAATAACTTAAAACAGAATACACTCATATTGTCAGCAATTACTCCAGGAAGCAAACAACCCAAGAATTGAAAGCATACACTCTTACAGTTCAGGTTACTGCTTTCTGACGCACCCTCATATTACTTTCCCAAAAAAGATTTCAATATTTTCAGGAAAAATGTCTTGTTCTAGTTCCTTCAACTTTCATAACGATGTTTTACTCAGTTAATTTATTTTCCTCACACCAGAGAATGGCTTCTCAAATACAGAATAACAATTTCTTCAACACAGCTTATAGAAATATTTTCCAGTTCATAAAGATCCTTCTCGGCCCTAGAGACTCCTCCTAACCCTCTCCCTCGAGAATCTCTTAATCCAAAACACAGAGAGAGAGAAATCCTTCTTTCCTACGCTGCACTTATCACTCTTCTTTCTCACTGGAGTGCCTTTCTGCATTTGCCTTGTGAAAGGGCAGGCAGCTTCCCAGATTCTAGGCACGGTTCGAGGACTGCCTGTAAAAACTTAAACAGAAGTAGAAGTAAAACCTCATAAGCATTCAGAAGCCGTACAGCTGAAACACTGGTATGTTCTTAAGGAATCATTTAGATATATCACACAGGCCTCCACTATACGAATCTTATGGTATTGTGCAGTAAAAACTTTATTTAGCTTTGCTGGGTCTTTCTTTTAGCTTTAAATAATTGGTTTATTTGTGTGAACTCTTTATGTTTGGTTTGGATGTTATTTGGGAACTCTGATGGTATGGACATCAGTCTTGTTTTCAAGTACTGCAGTTTTAAGTACGGCCAAACAATCTACTTATGTTATATTGATGTACTCAGAAAAAGGGAGACACATGGCATGTCTACAGATAATGTGCTTTGATTTTATTGGCCTGAATACATCAGTAAATACCTTAAGAAGTGAAAGTAAAACATCACGGGCATTCAGAAGACATGCAGCTGAAACACTGGCATGTTCTTAAAGGGCCATTTGCATATATCCCATGAGCATCCGCTAGAGGAGGTTTAAGGTATTGATTTGCATTTACTTGAATGAAATGAGACTCAGGACTTAATGTCAAACTTCCATTTCATCGACCTTCTTTTTTTTATATTTAATTCAGTGATTGGGTTTGTTTTTTTTTATATTTAATTCAATGATTGGGGTTGTTTTTTTTTATATTTAATTCAGTGATATGGTTTGGTTTAACCATCTCCTTCATAACAACCTACTAGCTAACACTCAGCATGGATTTAGACCTTCACATAGTACTACCACTGCACTACTTTCATTTACCAACACCATCAACTGTAACTGCAACAACAACAAACTAACCTCTGCTCTTTTCCTAGACCTGTCAAAAGCCTTCGACATGGTCAACCATACACTTCTTCTACACATATTAAAATCCCTTGCCTTGGTTTCCTCTTCCTTATCCTGGTTCTCATCCTATCTTGAAAACCGACAACAAGCAGTACTCTGGAAAAATTCTCTATCTGCTCTACTGCCTATCTCTTTAGGAGTACCTCAAGGATCTATACTAGGCCCACTCCTATTCTCTATTTTTATTAATGATCTCCAATCATCTATCCAAAACACAACCTGCATACAATATGCAGATGATTCTACCATTATATGCACAGCTTCCACTCAATCCGAACTCCAGTCACTGACACAATCTACCTTTTCAACAGTCGAACAGTGGTTCTCAAAAAGATGTCTTCTCCTCAACCCCAAGAAAACAAAACTGTTACTATTCACACCTACCCACAAATCTTCTCAACTTAACTTCACTGTTACTGCAAGTGACAAATCCGTCATCTCCCCCGATTCTACTACCAAGCTGCTAGGTGTTACTATTGATAATAATCTTAACTATGATTACCACATCAATAACACCATAAAAGCAGTTAATAAAAAGATTGGTTCACTGTACAGAATTAAACCCTTCCTTACACCAGAAGCACGGACCACCTTAGCACAATCACATCTTATCTCTACACTACTGTATGCTTCTTCTATTTACACTAATCTCTCTAAAAGCAACCTAAAGAAACTGACTACATCCTACCACAATATAGCTCACTTTGCCACAGCATCCCAGTATAGAACTCACCACTGTCTTAACTTAAAACACTTACACTGGTTAGAACTTCCTAACAAGCTTATATATCAACAACTCTTAATAACACATAACATTCTATATCAACCATTAAAGACACCTGCTCTTAATAACCTCCTGATCCCCTATAATAACTTGAAACAGCTGCGCTCCGCCGAAAAGCTACAGGTCAACACAACTAGAATTACAAATTCAGCAGGTAACTGCCTTTTCTCCAACTCAGTAGGCAAAATATGGAATAACCTCCCCTCACACATCACCTCTCTAGCCTCCTTTCATCTTTTCAAAAAACAACTTCTTTTACATCTGAACAACTTTTGGCTCTGCTCCTGTACAAATCCAGACTAATCTACTTTTTTCTTTCCACTATCATATTCCCAGAATTCTAAACTGCAATCTTTCTCTGGGATATCAAATGACCCAATGACTGTACTGCTAAAAAAAAAAAAAAAAAAAAACACAAATGTCTTTTACAAGTATGCATATACATTTTAAAATATGTAATATCCCATCCTCACATAATTGTACTGTAAAGAATTACTGCCTCTCTCAATATGTGGATAGTACTATGTCTTTTTATTACTTGACCTAGACTAAGATGTAAGCATTGTTGCTCAATGTCTGTAACACAGGTAATTATTGTAAATGTTTAATTTTTATAACCTTGTTTTAATCTTGGAGCTTTTCTCCCCGGGCCTCCACTGAAAATGGAAATTATCCAGTTGGACTAGCCCGGTCAACAAATGTAAAATAAATAAATAAATAAATAATAAAGTGAGATTTAGTTTTGTGTTTGCAGGTGTTTGGTTATTGCAGGTGATAGTGATTTTTGTCTGTTTTAGGATTATTTGGATTACTTTTCTATTAATAATGGTACATGGCATCACATAATAATGCAGGTAAGGGTGATTTACACTTTCCTGCACTGTTGTGCAATACCAGAGTTTGTATATGCAAGTAACAGTGGGAGTGGGGGGAGTCTGATGGATCAGGAGTCACTATTTACTTTTAATGTTTCTTCTCCCAATCTGTTTGCATTTTGTCTTTGTAACATAAACATACACACATATGTTTTATCTGGTTTACTATCAAAATAGTGAAACCTGTATTAGCGTTTACTTGAATAGTTGAAAAATAAGGATGAAAACTGTCTTGATGATTGTTCAAAATGTCAAATGTTTGGAAGGTTAGATTAAACATTCAGCATTTCCTGAAGCTTTCATCTTCCTCAAACAACTGATCAATTATCACAAACATTTTTTACTGTTTTTTACTTTTTTGAGGGGGGCAAGCCCCCTGCACCCCCACATTCTATGCTAATTATATATTCTAACTCTGAGATCACACTGCAGTCAGGAAAATGAGTAATTTTCCCGATCCCCACTGTAGTGCAATCCAATTCTAAACAGTGATGCCCAAACGATGACCACAAGGTACGTGTTGACGTTTCAGAGGCGACTGAATCTCCACTTACAGTTTTAAACTTTTGTACCTTTACGCTTAACCTTATGAATGTTGGCAAGGTGAGTTTCAAACATTTGATTGTAAACCATTTTATCTATCTCTATATATAATACTTTTAATGGCTGATGAAATTCAACAAAACACAAAATATTGTAAAAGTTCATCTTTGATCATTAAAAAAAAATCAAAATTTAATGATTACAAATATAAACAACACATTTACATTTGTGATCATTACTTACCTTAGTAACCTAAAAAAGGAAATAAAAAATACTTGCTCTGCATTCCTTGGTGTGGGACCCCTAGAAATTATATGTATTATCACCACAGCTTCTGAAAAACAAGAAAAGAAAAAAAAATCAGACTGAATTACTTTATATAAAATATTTAGCAACTTGGCTATAGTGCAGTTTGCCAACTGTACCACCAATCATTTTAAACAACTAATGCATCTACAATGAAATATCCTGCAACAGTGCAGTGCAGTGCAGTGCATTTTATTAAATGTTTTTTGCTCAGATCACAGAATACCAAGCAAAAAACATCAAATCACAAAATATCAATCACAATGGGGCAATAAAAATGCTCTTACCCTTGTTTTGAGTTTTATTGTTTTGGTTTGTTATTTTGAACAGAAAAAAATTGACATTTGGAATGTAAATGTAAGTGTGTGTGTGTGTGTGTGTGTGTGTGTGTGTGTGTGTGTGTGTGTGTGTGTGTGTGTGTGGAGTCCTACAGTTTGTCAAGTAATAAGTCATCAAACCTGTAATTCGATGAATTGAAACTTACTATCAAATGCAATCAATCAGCTCTAAGAAGTGTGATAAAACAGACCTGCCACCATGCACGACTCATGCTAGTACATGTTTCCAAGAAGTACAGCTGTAAGCTTCTGATGTTTTTATTTCAAAAAGATGCAGCATAAAGTAACTGCATTGCCATGAAACAAATATCTACATCTATTCGAAGTGTGACTAGCTATTCTGTCACCAGGGTCCTTCCCTAATCTAGCACCCCTCCAAACCTTTAACATGAAGAGCAAATAAAAAAAAAAACAGGTGCTACAGTTTCTGCCTAAATGCCTGATATATGAAGTGCTAAAGCATTCCAGTTCAGAATGCAAATAGCGCTCAGAAACCTGAATTGGCTTCAGCCAATCACAGCCTCCATCACTTTGTTGCCAAGGTGACTGCCTCCTTCGCCCCACCCTAGCTACACTACTGATATATATTACCTGTTCTAAATCTATCGTTGTAATTTGCTTTCCAACTTCTTTTGTTCATTTCTTCTGTAAACTGCTTTACCCTCCACTGATTTTTTTCTTTTATTTCTTTTTAACCATTTCTTTCACGTGCCTAAATACAATATTCATAATTGTCTGTTTTCTTTCAATTTTTCCATTTTCATTTTTCATTTCCCTCATTATGTCACTATCTTTTTTTACTTTTTTACTCAAATATGGTGATTTCTTCTTCCTTTTTCCCCTGAAAAACATTTTTGTTTATATAATAAACTTTAATTGTTTTCCTGATTCTTTTGATAAATCTCTTCTTATTTTTTAAATATTCCCTTTCATTACTTATCGAGACTGTATAAAGCAGCCTTTTGTATTTCTCTATATTCCTTTTTATCTTGTCTTTTTCTATTTTCCCAAGTTGCAAAACATCCTTTTATGTTTCTCTTTAATTATTATCCACCACTCTGACCAATTTTTGTAAAAATATCTCACAGTCAAATGATCTGTCTATAATATGACAGGAGGTTGAGCAGCTGGCCCTTTGGTGTAGTCAGAATAATCTGAAACTGAACACTCTTAAAACTGTGGAGATGACAGTGGACTTTAGGAGTGGTACTACAATATTATCCCCCCTCTTTATATTTAATACTGCTGTGTCAGTTGTGGAATCTTTCACGTTTTTGAGATCTATAATCTCCCGGGACTTAAAGTGGGAGACCAATGTAGGGTCCATCATAAAAAAGGCACAACAGCGAATGTACTTTCTGTGACAGTTGAGGAAGTTCAACCTCCCACAGGAACTGTTTATTTAGTTCTATACAGCAGTCATTGAGTCTGTTCTCAGCTCATCCATAACAGCGTGGTTTGGATCTCTGTATAATCATGACAAAAATAGGTTACATCGAATAGTCAGGTCTGCCAAAAATATCATTGGTGCTAATTTGCCCTCCTTACAGGACCTGTACTATTCCAGAGTCATGAAAAGGGCAGGGAAGATCATCACTGACCCTTCACATCCAGGCCACCATCTTTTTGAACTATAACCATCAGCCAGGCATTATAGATTAATACACACCAAAACAAGCAGATATAAGAAGAGTTTTTTTTCCCACTGGCCATCAAGTTCATGAACAGTTAACTCAGCTTATTAGATTGGGGAATTCCTTTTCCCAAGCCTCCGAGGATTCTGCATTGTTGTTTACATATTGTTAATACTTGTTTCTTTCAGAGTTTATTTCAGTATTTCTTGCGTTGAGTTGCACTTTGCACCTTATATGTATATGTATATTTACTTTTTTTCTCTTGTTCTTAATAGTTGCATGTAAGTCGTTCGTGTTCTTAATAGTTGTATGCATGTCATTTATGTTATTCATAGATGGAGAGTCACTGAAACTGGAGTCAAATTCCTTGTATGCATGCATATTTGGCCAATAAATGTGATTCTGATTCTGATAAAAGTATAATAAAAACTGTAAGAAAAACACAGCCAAACTAGACTTGTTATTGTATGATATCTGAAGGATCCTGTGAGAGGCCCATAGGATGTATGTAATTGACTCTTTCAGTTACATGGCATCCAACTGCCCAAGACTTTTCACTTTTTAAGTTTCTTATGGATATATTCAGGACAATAAAATCAAACCCCACTAGCTATGGACATTCATATTTCAGCCTTCTTACTTGACCTCATCAGCACATCATAAGTGGGTTATTTGGCTGTACTTAAGAAACACAGGGTCTAAACCCAGCTGATGTCCATAAACATTAAGATGCTTACAAAATATCCCAAATAACATTCAAACCAAAGGGTAAAAAGGTCGCACAGACAAACCATTCAGTAAAAACTGCAAGAAAAACAAAGCCAAGCTAGAGTTTTCACTGTGTGATACTTTAAACTTCCTGTGATACAGTCCCACAGGATATATGCCCTTAAGGGCATTGATTATTTCAGCTACATGGCTTCTGAATGCTTATGACTTTTTACACTTAAGTCTTTATGGATACATTCAGGCTCAGTTGTTTTTCATAAACATTAAGGTCCTGCAAAATATCTCAACTATCAAGTAAACCAAAGGGTAAAAAAGTCACACAGACAAAGCATTCAGTAAAAACTGCTACAAAACCAAGCCATGCTAGTGTTTCATATATACATACCTCTCAAGTGTACCTCATTACGAGGAATGTACCTCATTTGGGGTCTTGAAAAAGTTCATGTTCCTCCATGTTCCACATTGAAAGTGTCTGTCACACATTCAGTGATAGGATTTTTTTAACTGATATCCATTTTAAATAGAAAAGAATTATATGAAATCATTAAAAGATCTTTTTATAAGTAAACAACATATTTTAACTCTCCTGTGACTTTCCTAGTTGAAGTTGTTAGTAAGTCATTAGTACGTGTTCCACATTTTGCCCATTTGTTCCACATTATGATGGCTAGTGTTCCTCATTTTGGAGATGGGAGGTTGAGAGCTATGTATATATATATATATATATATATATATATATATATATATATATATATATGTATATATATATAGGTCTACTTCTAAATTTCAAACTTTCAAAATGTTGACTTTCTTAGAGTTGAGATCATAAGATCAAAGTTTTGAAACTTCAGAACTTAAACAAAAATAAAAACAAAAACATTTTTTTTTTACATTTTTGGTGGGGGCACCCTGCACTCCCACACACCCCTGCTAATTAAATAAACCAACTCTGAGATTACTCTACAGCGAGGGAAAACAGTAAATATATCATTCTGCACTGTACGGCAATCTCCATTTAAATAGTTTGAGGTTTCAAGACTTCGATCTTATGGTCTTGACCATAAGAAAGTCAATGTTTTGAAAGTTCAAAATTTAGAAGTAGACAGCAGTATATATATATATATATATATATATATATATATATATATATATATATATATATGTCTGTGTGTGTGTGTGTGTGTGTGTGTGTGTGTGTGTGTGTGTGTGTGTGTCATATATATATATATATATATATATATATATATATATATATATATATATATATATATATATCGAGTCACAATACCGAAGTGCTGCATAATAATTAGGTGAAAATGATGAAAACAAATGTCTGACAATATCGAATTCAGTATTTTTAACATCATCGTTAATTATACCTGCTACCACTTACACCTACCTGCTTTCCAGCAGTATGAATCATGGGGGTGCACCCCCCCAAACTCCCTGCAAATTATATATTCCAGCTCCGAGATCGCACTACAGTGAGGAAAAGGGTACATTTCCTGATCCGCACTGTACCATGAACTCTAGTCTTAACATCAACCCCATATGAGCAAATGCACAGTGTTATTTGCTGCATTGAACACTCGTAGAATTGTAGTTTGGCAATACAGGAATCAGCCAACAAACATTTGGCATTCCCGTATTCACCGAACTTCAGTTCTATATATATATATATATATATAGATGGATATACACTGCACAAATTATAGGCAATTAAGAGACTACAAAATCCATCTTATGCCATGTCTTTGGGATGTGGGTGGACACCAGAGCATCCACCATCCAGCTATAAATCAGCATTTAGTTTTCCCCAGAAATCACCTTGGAACAAGTCTTAGAATCCCAGTTAAAGGCTAAAAATACTACTTCCATGGGATAGACAATATACCAAGTTGCATTATCTTCAATGCAAGTATGTACTGTCTGACCCTCTACAGTCCAGCCTCAGCTTGTCTACAGGGTCCATGTCTGATGACTAGACAAAAGCTCCTGTGACTTACAAGGGTGGCCCTTCTACAGATAATTATAGGCCATCAGCCTCACCAGCCGCACATGCAAATCCATGGAACGTCTCATATCAGAACTCATTTATACAGACACAGGCAACTTAAATGAACTAGATCTTGCTCGGCCTGGTTTTACAAAGGGAGATCTTGCCTCCTGAGCCTAGCAAGCTTTTTGAAAAGGTCTCAGAGGGTATGGACAGTTTTCAGCCTGTGCACACTGCGTATCTTGACCTGACCAAGACTTTTAATACTATTCCCCATGCAAGAATTACTGAAAAATTTAACCAACTTAATGTAGACCCATATGCTGTTGGCTAGATTGCAAACTGGCTATCCAATAGAGCAGAGATTGTGAAAGTTACTGGTACACTCTTAATGTAAAATTTTAATGAAATACCACAGGGATCTGTGCTAGGCCCTCTACTCTTTGGTATTTACTTTGCGTTTATTCACACCAATATCCATGGCTGACTAAGTTTGTTGATGACTGTATGTTGGGTACCATTATCCTGTCATCCACTGATACTAACTCTAAAAACACACCAAATATTTTATTAAAGCTTTCGGGTCTACACCCTTCATCATCTCCGTCTTTTCATCAAAACTGGTTTCAAATTAACAGCATTATTTAAGCCAGGAGCATGGTCTGCTTGTAGTCTAATAATCCATTCAAACTCTTTAAGCTCCAACAAGTTATTCATGTTACCTTTCCTTAAACCCATTTGTACTATATCTAAAACCCTAAACTTAAAACTATGTTGCTCACCCTTATCTAAAACATGATGAAAAGACGGAGAGGAAGATTATGAATTATATATTATTATGATGTATATATACATATATTTTTTTATATATGTATATGTGTTTATGAATGTATTAGTTTAAATAATATGTTTTAGTAAAAGTTTATAGGTGGATGTTTTATTATGCATTTTAACAGTATTTATGTATATTTTAAAAGTTATTTATGTTTCTTTAAGTCTTGATTGTTAAATGGTTTGACAAGTTGGCTGAAGCATGTGATTTAGTTTTGTCTCCTATTTAAATGCTGAATGTGATTAGTTGATTTGTACTGATGAAGGGTGTAGACCCGAAAGCTTTAATAAAATATTTGGTGTGTTTTTAGAGTTGTTGTCGATATATCAAGCAGTGACACCATTGTTGTTTAGTTGGTATCCACTGATACTACACAGCTCTAGAAAAGGGATGGAATATGCACATATCTGATATACTGAAAATGGTCTCATGGTAAATGCAAAAAAATGTAGCATAGTAGTGTTCATCAGAAAAGTTGCTCCCACCTAGTATGTATAAATGATACTCCTCTTCAAACAGATATGGTCAGAAAAGTCCTTGCTACTTAAGTGGGTAACTCCCTCTCTTTCATTCAATCATATTTCCTCCATGGTCAGGAAATATTTCTACCTGGTCAAGTTAATTACCAAGAGAATATCTTCAAGAGCAAAAGAAGTCATCCTCCCCCTGTATTTTTTATCAGACCTATCACTGAATACAGTGCACACTTTTGCATGTATAAATCCAAGCATATCAATCAAAGGGAAAGGCCCCAAGGATTTCTAACTAAGAAACTTAAAATCTTAAATCCTTCAACTATCCCAGAATGACTAGCTGACCCTTACTCTCCCTCTATCCAGTTACCTACTGGTTGCGCAAAGGTGACCGGTGTCAAGTTTTTTGAGCTATGAAAGCAGAATGTCCAGATATTTGCCTCAGTTTTTTGTCAGCTCTTCATAAAATTTGTGGTTTTCTGGCACATCACTAAGGATTAAAGTCACTAAATGTCATACATTTTAGTTTTAGACCATTTCTTTTAACACAATCAAACATTCACAATGATTCTCCGGGTATGTTTTACTGTGGTACTTGTGTTGCTTGTGAATATATTCTAATAGGAAATACTTTTACATTCCCTCATAATAACTTCAATATTTCTTTTAAATGTCATTTTGATTGTAAAACTACAAATGTAGTCTATGCAGCCATTTGTGCATCTTGCCCTTCATTCTATGTGAGTAAAACTACTCGCAAACTGTCATCTCGTATTAAAGAACGTGCTGCAGCTGTCAGGAATATGGATATGAAAAATGCACTTATGAAACATTCCCTTTTTTGTCCTTCTTTTCACAAATTCAGATTTATAGTGTTGGATTATGTTGAAATGTTTTTGGGTGATACTAATACATTATTAGAAGTTAAAGAACTCCGCTGGCAACTCAGATTAAATGCTTACCCCCAGGTATTAATGAAATGCTTAATATAAAACATGCATTAAAATGGATACGCTAATTCTGTACTGTCTTGACAGCTGTCTGCTTACACTGTTGTTTTAATGTTCCCTCATTTCCCTGAGAGTCATGTTACAAATATTATAATGATTATATACTACTTGCATTCCTCAGGTCAGTTTCCATAACAACCAAATAACCAGTTGAATTTATTGGATCTTTTAAAGTAGTATTAATAATATTGATTATCTTGTCTTTTCTTATTGGCCAGCTAGTTGCTTGCATACTCTTATTTAACTACTGCTCCGATGGTCATTGTTTTGTCTGATGAAGTTCTTCACACTAATAAAGAACAAAAGCTTTACACCTGCTCCTGAAATTTGGTACTTCGTGTTTTTTATTTTTTATTCTTCTATATTTTGAAGTGTTTAAGTTGGATATATATATATATATATATATATATATATATATATAGAGAGAGAGAGAGAGAGAGAGAGTCTATATCACTTCAGCATGAAACTAAAGTAAATTGTTTATTCTGAACTTTGTTATAATAAACAAGATATAGGCGACAGATTTTCAGAAAAACTGTGGTTTAACAATGTCCACCTTTCTTCTTCTTCTTCTTTCAGGGTTCCCCAGTTAGGGGTCACCACAGCAGATCACCTGGCCGCTCATGATTGGCAGTGGAGTTTTACGGTGTCGAGTTGCCAGCTTTGCGCCCAATCTTCCCAGAAGGTTCACACAAACTCACACCTAGGGCTAATTTAGAGTGTCCAATCCACCTACAGCATGTCTTTGGGATGTGGGAGGAAACCGGAGCACCCGAAGGAAACCACGTGACCACAGGGAGGACATGCAGACTCCGCACAGAAGGCAACCCAGCCAAGGATCGAACCGGAGAATCTCTTGCTGTGAGGTGACAACACTAACTGCTACACCACCATGGCCACCCTTAATGTCCACCAAAACTATATATGAAATAGAAGAACTGTTTGATGTTCTAGTTCATCAAAGTTAGTCTTTTTCTAGTCACTTGAAAATGCACTGCTGCTCTCAAATTTGGATGATAAGAAATTCAACTCAAGATCAAAGCACAAAGGGATGGACATCCATGTTAAGAATACATAACATCCTGGGTTATGATCCCTGAGGTTCGATAATAATTCTTTGTAGTACATGGGGCTTTACCTACCCCCGTATACTGGAAAAGTTAGAGGGAAAACAAAAAAAAAAACAGTGCAGCTGTAACACACTAACCACTGCCACACAGAGTGTGGCCAACAAAAAACAGCATCAGGACACTGATAAACACTTCATTCACATTTTAAAAAATGTCCATGCTTTCCACTACTCTTCTGTTGTAGCCGCTGAGCACTGTAAATGGTCTAGTGCAAGACTAGTGCCAAAAAGCACTCATGGGGTGCTTAACAAAAGCTTGTTAAGCACCTTTTAGACATCAACAAACTTTTTTCACCAATTTCAGAACATAATTGCAGAACTATGTAATTATTAGTGTTGTTGGTGCACTACAGCTATGATGCACATAAACATTCAGTACTTAGAACTGCCCTACCCCCATTTCACTGCTGTATTATTCTAAGACCACATGGGCAGGTGTTGGTGCTTTTGTCAGAGGAAACTATTAAGAAGTTAAGAACAACAGTACAAAATTGCACTGTAGCACAGCAATAAGGGGTGAGGCTCTGTTTTTCACTTGACATGGAAGATACAAATCATAATAATTAACTAATGGCACCACCAGTTATTGTAAAATGTCACAAAATATAAAGTGCATCTCTCTTTAGCATGGGGTCTTAGCTTAAAGAATCTGACAGATGTTATGTACATACCTTTCCACAAATGCTGCATCTGCATTTATTTACTAGGATGTAATCTGCTGAGAAATGTCATTCTTCATTTGTGACTGAAACAAACATTCTGCTGAACAGCTGAGTTAGCTGATTTATTATCAGAGAGAAACAATCCAGCAAGAAATGCACATTTGCAAAATAGTAGACGAGAAGCAACACATGTAAGTACAATAACCTAAAGTGATAGATGTAGAAGGGAAGCCCATGACCAGCAACTCTGATATAGTCACAAACAGGGCAAACCGTGTAGATCACATTAGGCTGCCTGTCATTGTAATAACATGCTCTGTGTGGCTATCTTAGACACGCACACATATACACATGCAGACATTTGTAGACAGAGAGAAAGAGATCAGATAGACAGTATATTATAGGTTTAGATAATAAAACATATATGATTTTGTTTTTAAGTTAAACACATTATTTTAATTCTTTAAGAAGAATCCTGAGCAGGCCTATTTCCTCTGGACTACTATGCTGTCTTTAATGGGCGTGCCTTCGTTGAAGGTTGGGCATTGAGCTGGCACCTCAGCGTTTCATAAAAATCTACTGCCAATCATTAGTGGACCGGAGTTCCACCATGGTGACCCCTTACTGGGAAAAAGCCGAAAGACAAACAACAACAACAACTTTCATGAGTTATGGCTGTACTGCTTTAACTCCATTATTTATTTATTTATTTATTTGCAGTTGGTTTACCAGGATAGTCCATTGGGTCACAAAGAACCCGTTTTCAATGGAGTCCTGCGGAGAAAAGCTCCAAGCAGAAAATTACAGTGAAATATATTAAAATGTCCAGTTTGTATTATAATGTTTGTTCTACTTTTAAATGAGTGTACCTTTTGCTGTATGGCTTTGAAAAGAACAGCAGCGATAGCAGAGTATTGTTCATGTCACTAAGGTTTTTTTTCATACCTGTATTTCATTATGATGAGCATGCATCTGGGTACAATACAGTGCCACCTGGTTTTATTCATGAACACTGACACAGCTGCTGTAGGGACAATTTAATAAATAAACAGGCTGCCCTCTTACCCTGTTAGCACCTGTAAGTCATAGAAACCGCAGCTAAATATAGTATGGTGTAGACAGCAAAAGAAGTTAGTCATGGTTATTTAAATTTGTTTCAACCTGCCATTTAAAAATTTCCTATCAGTTCCACACACATTTTAGTTTTATTAGCAACTCATTTTTCCAGTTCATGTGCATTTTACCTTTTCCCCTTCATTAAGGTCAGTTGTGACAAAGTCACTTCTTTATTTCTAAGGGATTATTTGAAAATAGAAGAATTTCAGTGTTTTTCACAGCTGTTAATGTGAGTTCTTTTGGAGCAAGCAAGCATCACAGTCGAAATATGTTTTTTTTTTACTTTCCTGAGAAGAGTGTGCTAAAACTTAAATGTGTGCTTGAAAGAGGGATAAGGAAAGGGGGGTTGTCAGCATAATTAATAGAAATTGTGGTAGGCATCTAAGGCAATCTGCCATGATTAGCATGATATTACAGGTACAAGGGAAATACTTCAAATCCATGAGAAATAACACGTTAGTATAACAACCTGAAGTAAGGGGAGGTGGAAGTACATCAGCTGATTTTCTTCTTTGTACATTTTAGAAAATGCCTTTGTCTGAATGTTGTTTGACAAAGTACAGTACACAAAAGCTGATCCACACTTACACAGTAAAATAACTGTCCATGTCATAGTGACAACTCTTACTTCAAGCATACATTAAGTAGTACTACAAAGATATGCATATGTTTGTATGCTGTAATATAAATAATGAGAAGTCCCAAAGTTATGAAACAGGTGGTATTATGTAATATGCAGGTGTTACAGTGGTAGCATTGTTTCCTCACAGCAAGAGGTTCTGCTGTTGGATTCACGGCTGGAGTGCCTTCTGTGTGGAGTCTGCATGTCCTCCCCGCAGTCAAGTGGCCTCCGAAAGACATGCGTGAATGGGCATGCCTTCGCTGAAGGCTGGGCGTCAGGCTGGCAACTTGGCACCATAAAAATCTACTGCCAATCATTAGCAGACCAGAGTTCCGCTCTGGCGACCCCTAACTTGGAAAAGCCAAAAAGACAAACAAAAACATCTAAAGCAGCCTTGTGTAGTACAAAAAAGGAGAGCAATTAGGCCCATGAGCAGCCCAATGTATTACTCTGCATGTGATCTTCTGTAGCACAGTTATTTATAGATTACTATACTCTGCAAGATCACAACAATACATCAGTGCAGAAAGTATATAAGTTTGCACAGCTACTAGCCACACACACCTATTTCAAAGAGTGGGACTAACTGTGCATGGGAACCTAAGAACAGCATAGCTGCCCTGACTACAGTGGCTCTGTTTCAGGTGCAGCTCTGCTCTAATTATTTTCACTTGGACAGATAGCTGCTGAGGTAAGTAGTTCTATCCACAGTCTGTACGTGTATTGTGTATTTTAGTGTGTGTGCAAATACAGTAAATATGCTTGTGAGTGAGTGATTGTGTGTGGGTGTGTGTATTTCTCTTTCGTTTTTTGTAGATGTGCTTATGAAGATGCCCCCACTGTCTGCTTTTGTAAGTTGCTGTTGCTTAAACTTCTCAGGTGGATGATTCAGATCTCTGTCAGATGATTGAGTTTTCAGAAGCTCGAAATTCATATGGTCAAGACCATATGATTGAGTTTATGAAAACTCGAAGCTTTTGCATGGAGATCTTGCTACAGCAAAGATCAGGAAATTTACCCTTTTCTTCACTCTAGTGCAATCTTGGAGTTGGTATATATAATTTGCAGGGGGTGGGGGGGGTGCGGGGGGGGATTTGTTCCCCTGCATAAATGTAAAAAAAGTATATTTTTATGTTTTTTTTTTTTTGTTGATGTTCGAGTTTTCAGAAACTCAATCATATGGTCTCATCCATATGAATTTCGAGTTTCTGAACACTTAATCATCTGACATAGATTGGCGTGATTCATAGCCATGCATGCACATTAGCTACTAATTCAGTTTTGCACTGTATAAGGTATGCTTGACTATAAATTACTTTATTGATGAGCAGCACAAATCAGTGTATCTTAGGAGAGGCAGTTGCATTGCTTGGCAATAGATTCATGAATCCCAGACAATTCTCTTATGACAAACATTAACTTAAAACTGGAACTTTTCAGTATTTTGAATCAAATTTGCTGCATAGCCTTTTTTAGAACATCATAACTAAGACAGTGGTCATTTTTTCAAATTCAGGGTATAGTACATTTCTGTACAATCCTTTGTGCTGTCTATTGGTGAGCTGGTTTCATAAAACAATGCCCTGAAGTTTTCTAACAGAAATACTGAAACCTCTGAGACCGATCACATTGAAGCCCACCTAACAAGTCTAGCAAGTTTCAAAATTTTGAACCAAAACTTTTAAACTTGCTAATACTTTATTGTGACAGTGGAAAAAGTGTACTGTCTTCAAGGCCAGCTGAACATGTAACTTTCTCACCATAACACTGCCCATTACATCTTCCCAATAGACTACCAATTGCCCCTTCAGAATCACATTCTACTGTGCATGTGAAATGTAAACTCCAAAGAATCACTATCCATAATATTTCTGTAAATAAATCCCAAATTTCATACTTCTGAAAACAAATGCCTTAGTTAGACTGGCTGATAATGGATCTAATTCTTTTATAACAAATGTATTTGACGTTATTAATTTAAATATATCTCCAAGGGTAAAATTAATTTAGTTAAAAATAACAAACCCTGTGGTTGTATTAGTCTTATTCTAAATTTATTAGTCTTACTTTAAAAAATAAAAACATCGGGGTTCCATCTGGCCATTTCTATATTTCATAATCATAGATTTTGTGTACACTTGACAGATCTATGCAAGTCTCACAATCACAAGCCTCATAAAATCATATTAAGCAAATAAATGTTATAAGGTTTTGGCTGAAGTATTTAAGTCTAGTTTATATCGATGTCGGATTCATAGGTAAGATGTGTATGGTGTACCTTGGGTAATAATGCAGTAAGTGTACACAGATGGCTTGTGATTCATAGATAGGTATAACATAATGGTGGCATGGAAGGTAGCATGTCAGAAACCTGTACTCCATCGATAGACACTAGAGAGAGAAGTAATAAATGACAAGCAAGTAAAATCTGGAAGTCTGGAAACCTCCATGATTTGTGGAAAAAAGTTTTAAAAAAAATCAACCAGGTGAAAAACTGATAATAATAAATGCACTCAGGTTGCAGCTACTGGGTTTTTGATGACCTAGTTATACAAAGTGAAACATTGCTCTAAATAAATAAATAAATAGGGAAAGGGTGCACCTACAAGCATGGTGTCCAAGGTGTCTGCCAAGTTGGCTTATGAATAAGGCCAGCCCTGACAGTAATGTACACACTGTCAGTTTCTAAAGAATACAGTACTTAGATGTGTAAGGCTAAATATAGTAAAACTAATTAAACTATTCAGAGGAGACAAAAGATTAGGGTGGCCACGGTGGTGCAGCAGTTAGTGTTGCCACCTCACAGCAAGAGGTTCTCCGGTTCGATTCTCGGCAGGGGTGCCTTCTGTGTGGAGTCTGCGTGTCCTCCCTGTAGTCGCGTGGGTTTGCTCCGGTTTCCTCCCACATCCCAAAGACATGCAGTAGGTGGATTGGACACTCTAAATTGGCCCTAGGTGTGAGTGTGTGCATGTGTGCGTCTTCTGTGGAAGGTTGGGCGCCAGGCTGGCAACTCGACACTGTAAAACTCCACTGCCAATCATGACCGGACAGATGATCCACTGTGGCGACCCCTAACCGGGAAAAGCCGAAAGAAGAAAAAGAAGAAGAGAGGAGACAAAAGATTCATTAGTATCTATGTGATACGTATGCTGAGGAGGAAATTCACAATATATACAACATATACAAAAGAAGTTCTAGGTTGTGCTTATTAAACAGAGTCTTGTAGTAGTAGATCTGAGTTTCATAGAAATGTAGGTTGATAGGTTCATAGGTGAATACAAGGCTAACCTGCCCTGAAGGGCCATTTTAAGCCTAGCCAATAACTTAAGGTTGGAATCAAATCCTGTACCTTGTGTCTATAAGGTGAAAATCTTAACCATTATGCCAAGGTTGTTGTAGGAAAGACTAGCCAGGTATGGCAGAAAAGTGGCACAGCCACATTTTGAGAAAGTGAGTATGTAGGTACATTTTAAAAGTAGGGGAGTTCTCAATAGATGGATATAGAAATAATATTTCTATAACAAAGATACGTAAAAATGATATTTGCCTTCAGAAGCACTTTGATATTCTTCTTGGCTGGGTTGATATAGGAAACAGAACCAGAGGAAATAATTAAGAATTATTGCTTCAAAGGAAGAGTTAGAAAACACGAATAGTAAATATCCTTTCCTCAAGCACAGTTGCATCAATCACTAAATTTAAAACTTTTGACCCCTCCCACCTTTAAGAGAGCTTCCAGAGATGAAAGATCTCTGTCAGAAATTGTAAAACTTCTAAATTCCAAAGTCAGCTTATACTACGGGAGAATTTAATCAAATGATTTTTTTAGAAATATACCTGACTACTCAAAAACAATATTATAAAAGAGAAATCATTTAATGGCATTAAAATATGCTACGCAGCAAGGACACAAAATGCATTCTTAGATATTCTGCAATACTGTTGTACAACTAAGGACAAAAAACAAGAGATCTCCACTCTCCTGAGACAGAATCGTTCAGCTGAAGGCCGAAACATAGACGTCGACTCTTATGAGGCAGTATATGAATTTATTAAAGTACACAATGAACCAGAAAGCTATTTTATATGATTCTACAGTGCAGCCAAGTGCAAATGATACTTCTGATGCTCACAGCCCCAAAGAAAATGCATATTTTGCTGCAAAATCTTACACATTACCTTCTAAAAAAAGTATACGTCATCAAAGCAATATCTTCCCCTTTCTCTGCACAAAGAAAGAGGAAATGCTATTACAACAGCTTCAGATTTAAAAAAAAAAAAAAAAAAAAAACAATGACTGATTAGGCTAGGATCTACATTACAGAGAGTTAAAGCCCTGATTACAACAAAGAAGACATGAGCTCAAATAGCGGCACTAGTAAAGCCATGCAGGAAAGGACAAGAGTTAGCGGCTGATGTTGGTTCATCGATCTTGGGGGAGGGAGAAGTGGTCCCATTCAGCCAATTGCAACCAAGTAAGCAGAAATTTGCTTACCAGTTAAACTGGACAGGACTAGTGACATGGTCTTGAGGTTTCCATGTCACTGAAGGATGGTGCAGGAGACCCTGCAGTGTCATGGGTGCTCACTTAAGTCACCAGAGGAGGGGGTTAGGGTCTAATTTAGAAATGTCTCAACTGTGGGAAAGAGGCAAGAGTGCAAACCACCTCCATGACTGTATATATGACCGTCCCCTCCACTCAGCTCTTATCCTTGTAGTGAGGACTCCCAGTAGTGGACAAAGAATGAATGAACTCATGACCAGTAGCAGGAGGTATAATGGTCAGCAAGCATGGAAACAAAAAGGTTAAAAAAGAAAAGAAAAATGAAAATTTTTATCTTTCTCTATGACAAAATAAATAATTTGTATAAAGTCAACATCCATCCTCAACCCCTTTTCTCATTTTGCACATGGGGTGAGGGTGGCACATAACTACTGCCATTGTTGTACCCGATAAAGGGCTCTGCTTCACAACTCTTATCAGCAGTCTTAGTAATGACCACTAAATAAAAGTAACATGTAAGTGGATGTCTGTTTTTTAGAGTAAAAATTAATGCTGTTACTAGGTCAAGTAAACAATGAATGAATCAGCAGCAGAGTGGAACTATAACTGGTTATGTGAATTTCCATGCTGTAGCTCTAGAGAGGTAAACAGTGACATCACACTTTGTAGTACAAGAAATTATGGGGATTTATTTATGAGCCAATTTAAATTTGCTGAACTGCTACTTTCTTTGGATGTCCACAGCCCTTTTCCAGGAAGAAAAATCAGAACATGAATAAAAATCCATCCAAGAAAAGTGAGTACCGTTATAACTACAAAATATATAGAGCATAGCAAATAGTACACCAGTGTGACACATTATCAGAAACATTGCTAGAATTTCTGGACTAGTACACCAATTTTCAGAGCAAAGCAGCCAATACATTATATGTTTTTGGTATGCTTTATTTTTCTTACAAAAAATCCTGGATTGACAGGTTTAAACACAAAGCACATTTATAAAAAAAAAAAGTACCGCTTAACAACAAAATAAGTAATTACAGACCATGAAGCATTTGTCATTTTAAATTCAAGTACATATGATTGCACACAATAAATACAATATTTTTATAAATGTTTATGCTTTTGCATATTATACATTAGAATGATATCACATGCACATAATTTACATGTGATTTGTATCAATGATTACTTATGTCAATAATCACTGGTAAATTATGGACAAAGAATGCACATTAATGAAGACTGAGTGTCTGCAGAGCATACATATTCCTTTCTGCTAGCAGCAGACACTGAGGATATACAGGAGATTGTAAATAGGGATAGTTGGTGGCAACAGACATTTTACATACCACATAAAACTGAATAATATAATGCCTGAACAAGTACAGACCAAAGAGAACCATGAGCCATCACAATTGTTACTTTTCTGGACCTAGTTATGGTGAACCAATGTGTGTTTTCTTTATTTTCTGTGTTTACCCGTGAGACACACAAAGCACAATATGGATAGCAGTGGAGCTAATGCTGGGCCAGAGTATAACATTTCTAGTTGTTCTGCTACTGAAATCACTCCACTGCATACAGGCTGAGAAGCAAATGGGGCCTTCTCCAGTGAATCCTATTCTCTTACTTGAATGGCTGTGCATAACAACTGAACATAATGAGGTCTTTTAACATAAAGTCATGGGAAGACATACAGTTCCCTGTCGGAAAATAGTCTGTCATGAAGGGCATCAAAGGTACGTGCTGCTCTGCATGTTCTATTCAAAGAAGTGTAATATAACATGCAATTTAAATCCCCATGATAAGTCCAATTTTAACATAAAAATCAAAAGCACATTTTCAGCATATTTACCATTGCTACCACAGCAAGAGAAAGTATATATATATATATATATATATATATATATATATATATAGAGAGAGAGAGAGAGAATGTGTGTGTGTGTGTGTGTGTGTGTTTTGTGTAATTCTTAGTTCTGAAACCATACTACGATCAGCTGCTTTAGATTACTTTTTTTTTCCATTAGATATGGTTATGACACCTGCAGCTTAGCATCTCTTGGCAGCATGAGTATTCAGACTGCACCCCCTCTCCACTGCCCTGGAAACATAATTCAGTAAGAATGTCTCTTGTGTAGCAACACACACATATGGCAGCATACGAAAACATGCTTGATACACAAGGGTATCTGATCTGAACTCAGTTTCAGTGGAGAGGGAATGAAATGGTGATATAGGTGGAAAGCACAGATGTACATCAGTACGTACACTATTCATTGACCTATGCTGTTGATAATCTCTCAGTCTTTAAAATGGGCACGTTTTATATGACTCTTGCCAAAGTTCCTGTTAGTGGCTACCATACTTCCGTTATTTATATATATATATATATATATATATATATATATATATATATATATGGGTCTACTACGGTTGATTGAAAAGTCACTTGACTGAAAATGAAATTACTAGGACCACTTCACTGAAAGCTCTCACTGAAAACTCATTTCATTGAAAGTTATAAATAGCCTTTTCCCCACTGTAGTGCGATCCTGGAGTTAGTATATAACGTAAGGGGGGGTGTGGGGGGCGTAGCCCCCCACATATTATAAACATTTTAAACTATACACAGTGATACTTACAAGTGCAATGAATAAGTGTTTCCAAAAGAGAATATATAACCAAGATATGTGGGGGGCTTTGCCCCCCACACACCCCCTTACTTTATATACTAACTCCAGGATCACACTACAGTGGGGATAAGACAATTTATAACTTTCAACAAAATGAGTTTCAGTCAAGTGATGTTTTCAGTGAAGTGAGCTTTCAGTGAAGTGGTCCTAGTAATTTCATTTTCAATCAAGTGAGTTTTCAATCAACTGTAGTAGACCCATATATATATATATATATATATATATATATATATATATATATATATATATATATACAGTTTTTTATCTGAGAAGCATACACCGTCCATATAATTTACCTAATAAGTATACAAAGTCCAGACTTCATTCCTAGTTGCATTCTAGGGAAAGGAAAACAGTGAAGTGATAAAATAATCTTAACAAATGTTTAACCACAGCATCCACTGGGTGTCTATGAAAAGCAAGCAAGGCAAATTCATGTTAAGTAGTACATGCTGATAGGCAATAGAGTAAATTATAGTAAAGTGACAGAGCTGCTTTAAAGACAAAATTACACTAAGACCTATAGCTGTCCCTTGAGGATGAGAGCAGTTAGCTCTTTGCACATTACTGCATTATGATGATATGCACTGGTTAGATGATTGAGATATACACAAAAATAAAGAGGAGGGGGCTGGCAACCACATAATGACCCTGAAGACAAACTAAAATCTCAGATTTCAGGAAAATGGCAAGGTCAGTCCTTGGGGACTTCAATGTGAATTATATGGACAGTGGAAGTCTTAGCTGAGAAGAATATACGCATGTATGAAAACTGCCAATAACCAGATTTCTACTGTTATATAAATATAATTTTAATTTGGCATCTAATAGTTTACTGTGATTGACATTTACCATTAGCATTAGAAAGCCAGTATTTCACCAAATGTGTAGTAGAATTTGTTACACTTACTTGGTCTGATAATGTAAAAAAAGAAAAAAAAAGCATGGATAATCACCTTACTTTAGATAAGTAGCCTTCCATTTCAGCTTAGGCTTCATTTCCCCAGGTATGATGAATACTCTCTGGGCTGTTTATGCTTATTAGATTATTCATAATGTTTTACACATACTGAATTAGTGTAGCACAGAATGTTTAACCATAAACATCTAGTTAGTATTATCAAATATGTACAACTAAAACAAGGAAAAACCCTTCTAAATGATTACATTTAAATGACTCTTTCAGTGTTACTAGCTTGCTGTGTGGCACTAGGAGTTTTGATTAGTGTATAAAGTGTATACTAAACCCAAACATCTGCACTTAAGTATTGGCACCATAAACCCAGCTAACACAAAACTAGACATGCTCAGTCTTAAGCATATAGTACTAGCACCGTGGTAATCTTAATGCTGATTGGCCTAACTACAATAAGGATACACTATATCAATAAAACAAGAGGATGAAAATGGAATGCCACTTCAATTAATGGAACATTTTTGCTCAGATACAGAACCAGGCCAGTAAGTCAGTTGAAGGAGGTACATGCTAAGTTTGCAACTCATCTCAGAAACATTCCTTCAAAAGAAAAGAAAGAACAAATATTAAAGAATTTAGATGTTGCTGTAACTTCTTTATTAAATACTTTCCCATTTATCTGAATGGCTAGGTACGAAGACATATAGTAATAATCATTGTAAATTACTGAACGGATTTACCAAAAATAGTAAAACATGCAACATTAACTTATGAGAGAAAGATTTCTTTATATTCTTTAAAGCTTCGAATGATCCATCCATGATTGAATCTCTTGCTCTAAAATTTTCCTGTATTCAGTGTAAGGACATTCTCATACTCCTTTTGAAAGAAAGAAAACAGAGATGAAGCTGGTTTGATTCTATAGTGCGGCAGTTAGCAGTCTGAACCTCAATCTCATTTTATGAGACACTGTGACACTTCAGAACATCTCCCTCTGCAGCAATTGCAATGGATGCATTTTAGGTATACTGAAGGACAATAAATGTGTGTTATACTGGTAATGTATGACTTCAAGATGAATTTATACTGAATCCAAAATGATGACTGTCTCAAAATGTTAACAGTACATGAAAGACTTTTGAGGTTCATGCAATGTTGTCACCTTTGATTTATTCACACAAGAGATTGCTTAATTTCATATAGGGGTGGCATTTTTTTCTTTATTCTTTTATCCTAGGTACTCCCCCCTCCCCTGCTTGCCATCTATTAAGCCTCGCCCGCCAGACTTCAGTCCATTTATTCCCTAGCAGTGGAGAGTTCACAGGTCCACTAGGGGAGACGTTTTCTGACACGCACACACACACACACACACACACACACACACACACAGTGTCTACTGCTGAGGTATATTATGTCATAGTTTTTAATATCCGAACTGCACGGTGAGATTTTATTTATCATTATTTATTTATTTTACATTTGTTAACCAGGTTAGTCCAGCTGAGCGTTTAGCTCGTTTTCAGTGGAGACCCAAGAAGAAAAGCTCTTCAGTCAGTATTTGCATTTTTCTTACAATTAGTAAGACATTTTCATTTGCAGCTGAACAGATAGTTAGAGAAATAACATTTACAATAAATCATACAGAAAACAGTTGGGTACAATATCAGAAATCATTCCGCAAAAAAAACATTTACAATAAATCATACAGAAAGCAGTTGGGTACAATGACAGAAGTCATACCGCAGAAACCTAGGTACAATGTCTTGTAAGGAATACTGTGTTCATAATTCCTAACTAGTTAATACAGTATAGGTACAGGAGGCGCAGTAAGGGGATGAAGTGGTTAAGCATAGAGGCAGAGGGGTAGATGATTATTAAGCTAGACAGTGGAAGAGAAAGGAGTGAGGAGGAACAGAACCTACGGTTGGGTAGTTTCAGGGAGGATGACTACTGTGGCAGGACCATTTATTTGTTAGGTATCACCTAGTGGCTAGTTTGAAATGCTTGGTTTGGTCAAGTGACCTAATTTCTAGGGGTAGTTGGTTGCAAGCTGTAGCAGGGTTATAGTTATAGACTAAACACCCTGTTTTGGTTTTGGGTTTATAGATTTGTAGGAAGTCCTGGTCTGAGCTGTGTAGTGTCCTGGTTGGGGAATATTTAGATATAATAGATAGAAGGTTAGGGCAGAAAGATGGTAGACAGAGGATGGATAATTTGCAGTTGATGTAACAGCAGCAAATGAGGGAATTCGAGCCAGTCCAATTGTTTAAGAGATAGGCAATGGTGTGACTTGTAGGTTTGGTTTGCAGCAAATCTAGCAACCTTATTATAGGTAGTTTTGAGTTTAGTTACGAGTGTGGAATTAAGATTTGTGAATAACTGACAGCTATAGAGAAGTGTGGGAAGAAGAAATGCATGGGAGAGTTATTCTGGCGGTACTGGTTAGATGTCTTTTGTTATGGTAAAGAAGTCCAGGTTTCTGGTGAGTCTTTTTGAGAGAGGCAGTGACTTGGAGATCGAATTTAAGCTGATCGTCAATTATGACTCCTAACGGTTTAGTGCTAGGTTCAGCAGTAATGATAGTGCTATTGCTTGATAGGATGGAAAATGTAGTTTTGAAATTGATGAGGTTTTTTGGGAGGAAGAGTAGGAGCTTAGTTTTCTTGGGGTTGAGAATTAATTTGTTATCGCAAAGCCATGTCTCTATGGTGTTGAATGATGCTTGGGTAGTAGAGTGGAGGTCACATGGATTGTCAGCAATGGTGATGACTGTTGAATCATCTGCATATTCTACAAGTGAAGAGTTGGGACAAGAAGTGTAAAGTAGGTTGGTGAAAATATTGAATAGGAGTGGCCCAAGTATGGATCCTTGGGTGACACCCATTGAGACAATTGGGGGGTAGAGCAGGGTGCCATTTAACAGCTTGCTGGCGGTTAGAGACATAGCTAGAAAAAAAGAATATGGTGGGAGGAGAGAATCTTAAATGAGAGAGTTTATCTAGGAGGAGGGGATGGGAGACCATGATAAAGGCTTTGGAGAAGTCGAGGAACAGACATGAAACTAGTTTATTGTTGTCATGGGCCAGTGATACAGTATTGTTGAAGGATATTAGTGCAGTTGTAGTACTGTGTTTAGGACAAAATCTGTGTTGTATGTGTGTTAGAAGGTTCTGTTGGAGAAGGTACTGCATTATCTGCTTGTGAATGCATTTCTCAAGGATCTTGGAGAGGGGAGACAGTATAGCAATTGGTCTAAAGTTAGATATATCAGAAGAATTACCTCCTTTATGTATAGGTAATGTATAGAATGTTTTCCATATTGCTGGAACATATGATTCAGAGATAGATCGGTTGATAAGGATGGATGCAGGTTAGGCTAGGGGTTCAGCAGCGATCTGTGGGAAGAAGGAAGGTAGATTATCAGCTGAGGGGGAGCAGGGTTTGAGTTTAGAGAGTAGAGATTTAATATAGTTAATTGAGACCGATGTAAGGGGAAAAGAGTTAGAAGGATAAGGTGGAGAAGTTGAGAAAGTGGGGTTATTAGTATTTTTTTCTAGTGGGAAGATCATTAATAATGGTAGTTATTGAGTTAATAAAATGATTGTTAAATGCAGTGGCAGTTTCTTCAGAAGTTTTATTTGGGCATGAGTTAGGAGGGGAAGGGTTTCCTGGATGCAGTATGTGATTGATTGTGTTCCAGAATTTTTTAGGGTCAGAGTTTAGGGTAGTTATTTCTTTCACACTGGTGTTTTTGAAAGTGTTTTTTGTAGCCAAGTGGGTATCAAAATACTACATCTAACATTAATAACCTATTAACTCCTGATGAACTGTTAACATCAGTAACTTATTAACCCCTAATGAAGGGCATTTGCTAGTCCAAAAGCTCAAGTAACTGTAAAACTTCTGTTGGTTATATCAATAAACCAGTAGAAAGTATTCAAAAAACTAAGCCATCATGGTAATGAAGAAAGGAGATTTTGCCAGTAGGGATGACTACAAGCAGGGGTTTATAAAATAAGCAAGAAGGGGCTGGATTTTACTGGAGAAAACTGTCAAAGGAACCAAAGTATTGGGAACAAATAATTAGAGAGCGAAAAGTAGGAGAGAAGGAAGAGGCCAAGCAGAACTTTAGACTGCAGGTTAGAGACTGCTTTCCCTAGAAGGGATTAATATCAGAGTATAGGCAAAGATAAAAGGCTAGGAGAGTGCTAAGTTAAAGACCAGTTCTGATAGAGTTTTTTGGAGAGTCCAGAACAGAAGTTGCAATTTAATTTAAGTTAATTAGTAGGGCATATACTAAATGATTATAAGAATCAATCAGAAAAGGCTGGAACAGATTAGGAAGAGAGACTGGAAAGGTAATTTACAAAAAAACAATGGCAGTACATCTGTATGGTTCTTACATATGCAACCAAGTCCAGAAAGTTTAGAATTTTTGACTGGATGTGTTTGCATGGGTATTTTTATACCCCAAGTAGACTTCAGGGAAAAAAAAATTCTCAGGTAAATTCTGGAGGTATTATAGGAAACAGAAAGCTAATTGGGAATATGTTCTTTTGGGAGTGTAATAAGCTGGCACATTTTCAAAACTCATTACAGAGTACTTTGCCAGAAATGTTGGGGGAATAAATGGCTTTAAATAAGGAAAGTATTCTTTTGAGTTCAGACAAAGGGCATGAATTGCCTAGACATAGTGAGGCCTTCCTATGTTTAATTCTACTGACTGTCAAAAAAGTAATTACTAGAAAATGGAAATCAAAATCTAAACTAACTGTAATTGAATTACTAAATATTGTAAATCAGATAAAAGAACTTAAGGTGGGATATTTAGAAAAGGGAATGTGCAAGTTACATAGAAATAAATGGAATTTGTGGGAATAATCCATGCAGAATAACATTCAGGAGGTGGAGGAGTAAGATTTAAGAGATGTCAGGAACTGAGCAATTTATGTAATGTTAGAGTAAATGATTGTTAAAAATGTATACTGCATGAAACAATGTGATATATTGTTGGGGTTTGTTTTCTTTTCTATTAATGTATGCATTTTATGTAATTTTTGCAACTGTGATTTAACAAAGATAAATGGTACACTACATCCTATGGCAAAAATGAAGAAAAATCCTTGCCATGCACTAACTGGTCATGCAAATGAGCTATGTGCTGTTATGCATAAACATGCCAGTCTGCAATATAAGTAAGCTAATGCCATGGACTCTGCTCTGATGGCTCAATGTACTAATGAAATTACTTCTACTTTGGCAATGCACTGTGTGGGGTATTAGAATATCCTGGGGATTGTATGCTGTTTTACACTGTTAGCTTTCCAATCTGCAGATGTGATACATTACTCTGATATGTGTGATCTATGATCTTTTTAGTCTGACTGTTTCAGTGGCTCCTCTTTTTATGGAGAATATAGGAATAGGAATAGAAAAGGCATGGGCTCCACTCCCTTTCAGACCTGTCTTTATTTTCTTGCTATCAGTCTGCAGATGTGCTACATTTCTCTGTTGTGTGTGATTTGTGAACCCATTTAGTCTGACTTTTTCAGTGTCACCCCTAGTAGGGATCTGAGGATGCACTGGCACGTGGGCTGAATTGCTGGGTCGTCTTCCCTGATGGTATTGTATTTTCATTTTAATTACATTCACATTATAGTTCAGGTCCACTGTTCAGACTCTGACGTGGTCAGGACTGGCACAGATTGATATATCATTGTTACTTTACTGTATTCCCCATCTCATCTTTAATGTTTACATTATTCAGCATTTCTGTTGTATTTAGCCAACCTGCTTTGTTGGTCAACTCCTTTTGCACTCTTCTGGCCCGCTCTGTCATTTCTGTTATTATAGTACAACCTCTATGCACCAGCTAACAGAGGTACTTGTGCATATTCCATAATTATCACAGCTGCTCATACTTTAACCTGGCCATAGGTTATTGAATGCATTCTAGCCATAGGTCTCTGCTGGGAACATGATGAGGTGACCCAATTCAAACCTCTGCTTTAGATCCCAGTTGCCTTGATTCTTATCCTCTACAGCAGGGTTTTCTAGTAAGTGAGCATGTGGATTTGGCAGTTTACGGCTGTATAAGCCAGGATAACAGATGTGTAAACATTTTTCTCAACTTTGTTGTTACTCTGCTGTCCCTGTCATTGGGAACAGGGTTCCTAGACAAGGCCATACAAGATCCCTCGCTAAACAACAGGGACACGACTGATGGATCAGACCCTATAAAAACTGTCAGTCTTCCTGGTAGCAATGGAGACAAAACCTGGCTCCAACAATGCATTAACAAACACATCTTCCAAGATATCCATGATGAGAGGAAGAGCAAACACCATGGACTCAGGCAGGTCAACAAAAGCTCTGTATCTCATCTGGGCCTGTGAGTACTTCTTAGATTCCCATTTGAAGTAATCTTTCATTTTATGAAAGGTTTCCCGAAAGGAGAAGCCCCTGGAAGTGAATCAGAGGATAAAGCATCCATGGTATCAGATTTATAGGCAGGCAAAGAAGGGAACTGGTCCACATAAGGTAGTTTATCTATCTCAAAGTCTCAGGTGTCTGAATCCTCCACAGAATGTCCCATCCTTGTTCTCATAGAAGGGACCCTTGCCACTTCAGGGATTTCTGCTTCTGGCTTGTTGGAATTAACAAAAATGCATAAAGTCCATAGCCAGCTGGAAAAGTTGCTGGGAAGAAGGGTGGGATGTGGAAGGGGCTAAGGCATTGCTCAGCCTAGACTGGGGGAAACTGACTGGCAGCAGGTTGGATTTTGGTGCTTTAGGTCTCAGAGACTCAGGTGAAACTGACTTGGAGGCATATGATCATAAGCAGGTGACCAACATCTTCATTCCAATTGTTGGATCCTCCTAGAGATCTAATATCAGATGGATTCCATCCTCATACTCAAAATTCACAATGCGAGCACTGGACAGCAGTGTTCTAGGCAAGGACTTAGTCTGGGCCAATATATCAGTATTTTTTTTCTAGGAGGGCATAAAAACAGCCAAAAACATTGTTGCCTGCACAGCAGTCACATCAGAGATCTTCATAAAAGTTGACTCCAAAGATGAGAGCTGTGACAGCCTCTCACTTTTGTTCTGAGCTGCAGGCTTAAGGAAAAAATAGAGTACAATGGACTGTCCTCAGTTTCCTAATATTTTTCCTCACAACACTTGTTGTAATGTTTGCACTTCAATGACAGACTTCCGGTGGCCATGGCCAACACCATAGCTGTGTGGAACCAGAGATGTCCTTACATTCACTGCTGCAGTATTCTTAACACATGGGATTCCCTGCCGTGGAAGCCCAAATGTCTGGCCAGTCTACCAAAGACTACTTGTTGCTTTTAAAAGGTACGCTGAGCATAGGGTTTAAAGGTGACATTCAGGCCTACCATAATCAGAACTTCTTTGCCACCACTCTGAACATATTTTTGTACCATCGGTCTGTTTACCTGTGTCTGTTTTCTGCCAGTTGAATGCACTTTCATTCTCCAGTTACTACTTATGCCTGTTTTCTGTCTTCTATTGCAGTTGCAGATAAGTGCCCCATTGGGGATTTTGTTTTTTCTTACCTTTTTTATGCTCATTGGGGTTAATGTCATCCAGGAAGGGTAAATCCCAGTGTGGGAGACAGATTCCCCATAAAGACTGACAGGATAAGTGCTTCTCATGACCATACGTCTTGTTCTATTTGTCAGGCGTTCGTTCCGAAAACCCTTCACAGTAGACTTTCTTCCCTTTCCTTGTAATTGAGAACCACCAGCATCTTAAGTTTCTTACTAAAGATACAATGGAAGGAATCTCCTGCCCCAAGGGTCAGCTGTTAGGGAAGAAGAAGGTGAAAAAGGTACTACCGGAATCTTCTGTCGTCCAGCCTCTGCCAAGTGTTTCTACTGAGGTCATTACAAACCCAGAGGCTAGCCCAGCTGTGTTTTCTCTGCTGCGACCATGTCGGAGGCTGGTCAGGACCAGCTCACAGCACATCCGAAGAGGCTTTGCAGGCATTCATCTCGGACATTCAGAGGGAACCACGGCTGATTTTTTTTCTGAGGGGTCTAGGGGAGTTCCTCAGTTTTTGGTTGGGTAAGAAGTTCCTTCTATGGTTCTTGACTGCTGTCCTGGGTCTGAGCCTTCTCATTTTTTTTAAGGGGATGTTCCCTTAAAAAAGAAACAAAAAATTAAACATGTTTCTTCTGTTCCTAGGTATCCACAAAGTGAGTGGCAGGTCTTCACTCATGGGCTATTTACTGCTTTAATCTCCTTAAAGCCTCCTCAAGAGGTTTTGGTTCCTGCTCCTCCTTGGTCCTCTACTACCCTTAAAAGGCCTAGAGAACAGGATTCCTCTGTGGATGAGTTGGATTCAGATAAGGAATCCCTGACTTATTCTATGCAAATTCCTTCTCCTTTAGACTATGGGTCACAGGAGGAAGAATCTATTAGTCCAGATGTTCATTTTGAGGAAATTTCCTTTGGGGGCACACTTTCTAGGATGATGGATTTTTTTTAAGTGGGATTGTGCTCAGGTCTCTGATATCTGTAAGAGGTACTATGAGTTGCTGCAGTTGGAATCCCCTAAATCTATGACTATTCCTCCTGTTTTGGCTGCTTTTCTGGATGCTTTTGCCAATGCCTCTCATGTGTCTAATTCTCTGCCCCCTGCTGCTATAAGAAGTCTGACATGTTTTATAGGGTGCCTGAGGATTCTTCTTTCCTATATAAATGTCCTGCTGCTTCTGACCCCTCTGTCATGTCTGTATCCTCTGATAAGCCATCTCAGTTGCTTCCTTCACCCAAGTTATTGCCTTCTGGCAAGGATAGCAGAACTATGGAGAGGTTGGGTAAGAAGGTTTACACTTCTGCTACCCTAAGCTTTTAAGGCTATGTGTTGGCTCTTCTTTCTCAGGCCTGTCAACTTATTTCTGATTTTCCAGACTCTGAGGGTAAAACTTCTGTTCCTTCCTTGCTAGGGACTTCCTCTCAAGTCATTCATCATTCTATTACATGTAGTTATGGTGCTGCAGATGCTTCTTCTAGGGCTGCTGTTTTTGATGAGGAGGTATTCTTGCCTCTACCTGATGATATTAAAGCTAAGTTGATGGATGCTCCTCTGGATTCTAAACTTTTGTTTGGGAAGCTGTTGCTGGTTTGTTTAAGTCCCTTCAGGACAAGGGTAAGGCTTTACAGGAGCTTAAACATGTGTTTGTTTCTCCTGTTCCTAAATTTCAGAGAAACTTCCCTGCTAAGCCTGCCTTTGTTCAAAGGCAATCCCGCCCTTCTACTAAAGGTAGGAGGAGTGGCAAATGGGCTCCTCCTGCTAAGGCTCCTCAGTTTTCAGGGACTCTAAAGCTTTCCTTTCTGAACAAGCCAGCTGCTGTATGACACTCCATCTCCTCCCAGCCACATTCCTCTTTCTCTTTGCCTTTCTGTTTCTCTTCCTGTTTGGCTTCAGATCACTCAGAATTTTTGGGTTCTGTCAATAATTCGTCAAGGGTACTTCATGGTGTGGAAATCCTGTCCTCCTTTTATAGGCATTCCTCAGCCTCCTCAGGAAAAAAACTTCCCTTTTTCCTAGAGGTTCTTCAAAATCTATTGACTCAGGGTACTATTCAAGAGGTGCCTGTGTCCCAAAGGGGAAAAGGTTTCTACTCCAGATTGCTTTTAGTGCCCAGAAAAGAGGGCACTTGGAGACTTTTTCTAGACCTCTGTCATCTAAACACTTTTCTAAAAGTGCCTTCCTTTTGGATTTTGTCCCTTTAGATTCAATTTCCTCTCTTGCTCCCTCAGGCCTACATGATGTCTCTGGAACTTAAAGATGCTTATCTCCATATTCTGATTCATCCTCTTTTCAGAAAGGTTTTGTGTTTCACTGTTGCTTCCTGACATTTTCAGTTCTCTGCCTTGCCCTTTGGCCTTTCTAATGCCCCACAGGTGTTCACCAACTGCCTTGCTCCTGTGATTACTTTTTGCAGGCTTTGAGGGATCCAAATATTTCCTTACTTAGATGACCTGTTCATTCAGGCATCTTCTCCAGAGACTCTTTTGCAAAATCTTCATTTTGCCATTTCCCTTCTTCAGAACCTGGGGTTCACTATAAATTTCAAAAAGTCTTCACTGACTCCTTTTCAAGATCATATTTTTCTGGGTTGCAGGATTCAGATGGTGCCAGTGCTTGCATCCCTGCCCCCTTCAATGGCCTTGGCCTTAACTCTCATTTCTTTCTTTCAAACTCTTCTTCCTCTGGTTTCCATTACTACAAGGGAGTTTCTGAGAGAGCTCTGGGTTTTATGGCATCCACCATTCCGATGCTCCCTCTGGCCAAACTTCACATGAAAAAGTTTTAGTGGTTTCTGAAGTCAGTGTGGCTTCAACATACACATCCTCTAGACTTTGTAGCTCCTCTTCTTCCTTGTCTCAGACAGGAACTTCACTGGTGGATTCATCAGTTGTCTCTGAATCCAGGGATCTCTTTTCATCCCTCCTCTTCCCTCTCAGGAGTTGTTCACAGAGGCTTTAGAGATGGATGGGGGACGATATTTTGCTCCTTAAAAGTACAGAGGGTGTGGTCACCTCATCAGCAGAAGAAGCATATCATTGTCAAAGAGATGAGGGCACTTCTGCTGGCTCTTCAGGCTTTTCATCCTCTTTTTTATCCGGGGCCTCTCAAGGTGTTAACCGACAATACCACAGTGATATGGTATATCAATAAACGGGAGGAACGAGATTTTACCTTCTTTGCCGGTTGGCACTCCTGGTATGGGAACTTGCTGTCAAGTATCAAGTGACTGTTCAGGCAGTTTATATCCCTTCCAGTCAGAACATTGTGGCAGACACTCTGAGCAGGTCCTTAACTCAGTCCCATGAATGGATGCTTCGCAGGGATGTGTTTCTGGAAATTATCCACCAGTGGGGTACTCCTCAAGTGGATTTGTTTGCCTCCTCTCTCAACAGACAACTTCCTCTGTTTTCTGCCAGAGTCCCAGGTCCTGGTGTGAAAGGTGGGCACCCTTTCATTTTCTTGGAAAGGATTTTTTCTTTATGCATTCTTTCCTCTTCCAATCATTCTGAAAGTCCTGTTCAAAATTCAACAGGATGCTCCCAAAATCTTTTTGGTGACTCGCTTTTGGCCACAACAGCACTGGTTCCCTCTACTTCTACATCTGGCCAAGGGAAATCATCACAAGTTACCTCACAGAGTGCATCTAATCACACAAGACAAGGGATCTCTCATCCACCCCCACCTGTCCATGTTTCAAATGGCACTGTGGGTGATAGGA
The DNA here is from genome assembly GCF_019279795.1 of Protopterus annectens. Classification (NCBI taxonomy): domain Eukaryota; kingdom Metazoa; phylum Chordata; order Ceratodontiformes; family Protopteridae; genus Protopterus; species Protopterus annectens. The sequence goes on along the minus strand of NC_056745.1, from coordinate 1,563,228,956 downwards.
TTTTGATTCTTCACAGACACCTTTTTTTCTGAGGCATGCTGCAAGTCCTAGAGAAGGCCAGGAAACCCTCTACTAAGAAATCCTACTTATCCAAATGGAAGAGGTTTTCTATTTGGTGTCTCTCTCACAACCTGGACCCACTTACTGTGGATGTTCCTTTGGTTCTCTCATATTTGTGTGAGTTACTCAATGCTGGTTTGGTGTATTCTTCTATTAAGGCCCACTTATCAGCTATCTCAGCTTGTTTGCGTTTTCCTCCTCCTTTAGCTTCTAGATTTGAGGTTAAAACAATTACTTAAAGGAGTCCTTAATATTAGACCTCCCAAGAAGCCTGTTCCTCCTCCCTGGGTTCTTAATTTTGTTTTAGAGAAGTTGAATCAGGCTCCTTTTGAGCCTGCTGCTTCAGTTTCCTTGCTACATTTTTCCTAGAAGACTGTTCTTTTGTTAGCACTTATTTCTGCAAGATAGATGTCTGAGTTGCAGGGCCTTGTGGCTTGTCCTCCTTTTTTGGTCTTTCATGAGGACCGGGTGTCCTTGTGCACTAACCTTTCTTTTATGCCTAAGGTGGTTAATGAGGTATTACTGAAACAGTCTATTATCTGCCTACATTTTCCCCTCTCTGCAATTTGACAGTGAGAGGGTGCTGCATAATTTGGACATGCATAAGCAATTCAGGGTTTCTTTGGATAAGACTAAGGCTATTAGAAAATCTGATCAGTTATTTGTTCCTTTTCATCCTAGATCTTTGGGACTTGCTGTATCTAAACAAACTATTTCTCCTTGAATTTCTAAGGCTATTTTCTTTTGTTACACTTTTCATGGCAATACCTTTCCTTCTGAAGTTAAGGCTCATTGTACTAGAGCAGTGGCTTCTTCAGCTGCTTTTTTTTCAAGGCCTTAGATACTAATTCTGTCCTTGAGGCGGTTACCTGGACTTCTGTGCACTACAAGTTGGGTGGTGTCTCTAGACCTAGAGCTGGTTTTGCTAGTGCTGTTCTTCATGTTTTTTTAGGGGGTTCTCCTGTGCCTTCCCCCCTCCCAAGTTTCCTCCTGAGCTTGGCACTCTCCCATATGTTATGAATACTGCAGCAGTGAATGTAAGGACATAGTACAGTTGTGTAAAATCTTACCATAATGATTGATGTCCTTGCTTTCATTACTGCAGTATTCGCTCCCCTCCCCCATCCCCTAGTATTTTGCCTTCCTGGATGTACAGGTTATCTCTTGGGCTTCTTGGACTGTGTTCCTACTATGGCAATCAGTTCTGATTATGGTAGGCCTGAACGTCACCTTTATGCCCTATGCTACACAAGGAGTGTTTGGGTGATGTTCAACGTACCTTTTAAAAGCAACAAGTAGTCTTTGGTATACTGCCCCAACATTTGGGCTTCCACAACAGGGAATCCCATCTGTTAAGAATACTGCAGCAGTGAAGGCAAGGACATATACCATTATGGTAAGATTTTACACAACTATACTTTCTTTTCAGTTGTGAATTTCTGGAGAGATTTTGCTATCCTAAATGTCCTTGTGATGAAACTGGCACAGTGTAGACTCTGAACATGCACAAATAAAAAAAGTGGGAGTACAAATTTTTTCAAGGAATATGCTTTTAACAGTCAACACAGTTTTTTTGCCTTTAGAAAACTTTGGAAATTGGTATCACTATCAGACATGAGAGAAAGTACAGTCTTGTCAGTTGCATTTACTCATAACAGTAGATGTTTGAATTCCTCACTTTAGACCTTTAGGCTATATGAATTGCATCCTGCCCAAGACACAACAACGATGCAGCTTCCAAAAGTACTGTGTCCCTCCCATACCTTCATTCTGATAGTTGATTGGACAGCCCTGTGGAGGAAAACCATCAGGGAGAGTGAATATTTCTTCAGAAATTTCTTTTTTTTTTGACACCTCTATTGAATTATAGAAACATACATTTACATAAAATAAAAAAACCATGTTAACGTTCCCGGTTACAAACATTATAAATCATGTATATCCTTTTTTATAATTATTGTCAATCCAGCATTACATAAATTCCACAATTCTTGTCTTCCCTTAAACCTCACTCATCCTCCTAAATGTTATTTTGCATGTGCTGTTCTCACAGTTTCCATTTCTCTACACAATTTGCTCCAACCCTTTTCTGTAGATCCCACTTCCAGTTGTTTTATCTCTGATACAATATTAAGTACTTCAAATACAGTTGGTTTAGACTTTGATTTCCATTTTCTAGCAATTGCCTTTTCAACAGCCACCAAAATTAAACTTAACAAAGCCTTACTATGTCTAGACAATTCAGATCCTGTATCTCAGGTCAAAAATCATTTCCTTAGTTAGTCCAATTTCCTCACCCAATATTTCTGTCAGAGTACTCTGTAGGGAAGTTTTAAAGTCTGTCAACTCATTAGACTCCCAAAACATAAGCTCCCAGTTTCCTCTTTCTTCCCATCACACCTCCAACATTTGTCATCTACCTAATAAAAAATAATTTGCTTTGGATATAAAAGCATCTCTGCAAACACTCCTAAGTAAAATTCCTGAATCTTCTAGACTTTGTTGCATATTTGGGTGCCATACATATGTCCTCCCATTGTTTACTTGTGAATTGCTTATACAGTCTCTCTTCACAGTCTTTTTGAACCTCCTCTGATTGATTCCTATAGTATTCGTGCAATATTTTATAATGCTTTTTAATAGCAGTTTCTATTCAAGATTCAGCTAAAAACTCTATTGGAGCAGGTCTTTCACATAGGATCCTCCTATCCCTTTCTCATTGCCTATACTCTGATATCAATCCCTGATAGGGAAGGCAGTCTCTACCCTGCAGTACAAATGTCTTCTTGTCCTCTTCCCAATTTATGACTTTTCCCTCTCTAGTTATTTTCTCCCAATACCTTAGTTTCTTTGCCAGTTTTTTCCTATAAATTCCAGCCTCCTTTTTCCTATTCTCTGTACTCCTAAATGCAGTCATCACTATTGGCAAAAATTCTTTTCTCCAGTCTTGCGTTGGCTTAGTTCTTAGAATACTTCCTGCTATTTTATGAATATAATATTCTGCATGGCTGTTGTTATTCTCCTTAAGGCTCTGCATCCAAAATCTCACTCTTATTATATCTTGAATTTTCCCCGTTTCACCATCATCCCTTTCCACTTTGAGTTATAGCTTTCTGCTTGTGTTATGCATATGAGCCTTAAGTGTGTAGCTCTAAAATACCGCTTTAAATCAGGTGATCCTAAACCTCCTTGTTCTATTGGAAGGATCAACTTATCCCACTTGACTCTTGCCTTCTTCCCCTCCCAGATAAATTATTTCAGCTCTTTATTAATTAATGTCCACAACTTCTCCTCTGGTTGATAAAAATATGCCTGACCTGTAAATAAAACTAAAGAGAATAAAACATTTTCACTGCTTGTATCTTGCTATCAATATCCATAAACAAGAGCTTCCTGTTTCTCTGTTTTTGTATTATCTTCTGCTTGGTCTCTTCCTACATATCCTCACCTGTCATAACAGTACCCTTTTTAATCCAAACTCTTAAATACTTAATTTTATTGTGTCCCCATCAATATGGATATTGCTGAACCAATTCATGCATGGGTATGTAGTTTACAGGTATAGCCTTTGTTTTGTCTTCATTAATTTTTTATACCGAAAAGGTTCAAAACTGTCTTAGAATATTCCCCAACACCGAGATGTCCTTTTCTGGTTTTATCAAATGCAAAATAATATTGTCTGCAAATAAAGCCAACTTTTCTTGATTACCATACCAGTTGTATCCTTGAATTTTTGAATCCGTTATTTTCTTTGCCAATGGCTCAAAATATAAAGCAAATAACAAAGGGGAAAGAGGACACCGTTGGCTGGTTCCTCTGTTCAAGCACAACTTGTTGAGGACCCCTCTGTTCAAGCACAACTTGTCAAGGACCCCTTTCACTTCATTTTTGCCTCTAATCACTCATATATCCTCATAATTAACTTTATTATTACATCAAGGGATGCAAATGCTTCCATTGTCCTACTCATAAAATCCTACCTTATTCGGTCGAATGTTTCTTATGTATCAAGACCCATGAAGAAGAGCAGCATTTTCTTATATTCTGCTTCCCTCTGGATCATCATTCAATTAATGTTGTCAGATGTTTGCCTTCCCTTTACAAAATCACATTGATCCATTTCTATCAATTTTGGCAAAACATCTGCCATTCTTTTAGCTATTACAGACACACACACTTTATAATTATGGTTTAAAATTGAAATGGGTCTATATAAAGCTGGGTGTGATGGGTCTTTACTGTCTTTAGGTATTACAGCTACTATAGCTTTCTTCCAAGATGTAGGTGCTCCCCCTCCCTTTAAAATATTCGTAAAACCTTCAGATCTTTATCACTTTCTTCTCTCTTAACTTCTAAGCTTCCACAGGAACAGCATCTGCTACTGAAGCCTTTTTTACAGATTATGACATCACCATTTTTGTCACCTCCTCCTATCTTTAACTGCTCTTTGTTGATCCTCATCTACCTCTAACCTTGGCATACTTAAGTCTCCTATAAATATTTCCATGTGTGCTTTTTCTTGAGTTTCACATTTCTTTGATTTATAGAAATTTTCATAAAATTTCTGTAATACTTCTAATACCTCCACAGGATCCCATATTTTCTTTTTTGGTATAAGCTCCCTAACTTTGGGGACAACCTTTCTACTTCTGTTGCCTGAGTTGCTGTGCCAAAAGATTTTTGTGCTCTGGAGTTATTATCAAAAAACAGTTCTTAACAGCAATCTTTCTAAACTCATGCATATTATCCAGATACTCCCTTATTTTCTCTTTTGCAGTCTGCATTCTTGCCTCTTCTTGTCCTGCAAGATTCCACTTATTGTGCAAGACTTTAACTTCTGTCGTCCTCTATAAATAATTCCTGTTACTTCTTAACCGTAGGTCTTTTCCTTTTATTTCTACCCTATTTTTAAACCCCACTTTCATTTTATTCCACTCACTGGCTATAAATTTTGAAGAAATTTCTGTCTTCCTTAATAAGTACTGAATGATTTCCAGTACCCATTTCTTAAATTCCTCACTTTTTAACAGGTAGGTGGAGAAGTGCCAGTGCCTCAATTTAACTTCGTGTCCTCCATTTTTATTTTGGTCGTTACTGGTGCATAATCTGAAATACTTACTGGCTGTGTGCTGAAGCTTTCTATTTAATGAATTTCTTCAGGAATTTATTGCCCAAAACTTAAGAATGAGCACAGTCATACCAAACAACTAAAATGTCTAAAAAAAAAAATTTGTAACGTAACAAATAAATATGTACAAAAATAAAGGCATGGACTTGGGTGTACTGCAGCAGTGAGGAATTTGAACATCAACTGTTATGAGTAAGTGCAACACACAACTGTACTATGTTCATCATTCCCACTGCTAAAATGGCCTTTAGGCTATATTAATTGATTACCACAGGCTATCCAACCTGGGAGGAGGAAGGATATGGATCCAAGACCCCCTGGAAAATAGTCCTAGCCAGAGGCATAACTGGCTTTTATAGCCCCTAGGGCAGTTCAGAAAATGTTAGCCCACCTCCACAGCTCTTTAATTGAAGAGCAAAAAAAAAAGTCCACTTCAATAGACATGGCAGTCTAAAGCCAGGTGAATGCCTTTCCCTGCCCCATCTCTTAAGCAGAAGAGTCAAAAGTAAATAAATAAGTGAATAAATAAAATAAAAAAATAACATCCGTTGAATTTTAAACTGTAGCAAGTTGATTGCTAGATTTGTAGCAATTGGCTTGCTACTGCTACAGCTTGGAAAAAAGGTCCTCTCCAATATAAAAGCCATGGTCATCTAAAGCCAAGTACACCACTCTCCTTGCTTTACTTCTTCATTGGAAGAGCAAAACAAAACAAAAAAAATAGAAAAGATCCACTCCAATAGACTAGCTATGGCAGTCTAAAGCCAGATACATGTATAGTCCTTCACCCAGCTCTTCAATGGAAGAACAATAAAAAATAAATAAATAAATAGAAAGAAAGAGAAAAGGGTCTGCTTTATTGTTCTGACTTTTTAATTCAGATACTCACTCCTCCCTGCCCCAGATCTTCAGTGGAAGAGTCAAAAATAAATAAATATAAAAAATAAAAAATAGCATCTGTTGCATTTTAAACTGTAGCAAGCTGATTAATACATTTGTAGCACACAGAAAACACTAATGCACTGAACTCACTTTCTTTACAGGTATCCAGTAATGCCGGTACAGAAAGAAAAATGCAGGAACAGCACTTCAGGGTTACACCCTCTAGCACCTTGTACGTGAGGCAGCTGCCCCCTTAACCGCACCCTTGCTATGCTACCGTCCCTAGTAAAGACTCTCCTGGGTCTAGAAAAAGAATACAGTTTGTAATGCCTTGTAAAGCTGTGTACAGAGAACCATATAGGTCCCTCTAGAATAGTTCTAGAGTTCACCCCTTTCCAATATGCCATAGGTTCATAGGTAGTTGCTAGGCTTGTAGCCCTGAGGAGTAGCATATCCTAAAATCTCAGTTGCCCCCAAGTACTGTCTAGTTAAGTGACTTGCTCAAGGTCATACAATAGGCAAATGAGGGTTGAGGGAATCAAAGCTTGTACCACAGGAGTTACAGCTCATATACTTAACCCTCTGTGGCAACTGTCATGATATTTGTCCTTCACATTGAAGAACACACAGCTCTAGTAGAATAAGTCTATACTGCTTGGAATTGATTTACCATGGTGGCAATAACAAAAGACAATAGCTGAGGACAACCATTGTTTTGACACAGGTTGTCCTTTCTTTTTCCCAGCATAAGAGACAAGTAGCTGAACAGCTTTTGTAAAAGACTTCATTCTATCAAGATAATATTTGAGCTGCCTATGCATGTCCAGAATATGTAGAATACTTTCCTCTGGTTCTGAGGATCTTTATAGAACATGGGGGGGTCGGTAGCTAAATTCAAAGTAAACTCTGAAATAACCTTGAGCATGAATGAGGAATTTGTTCTTAATGAGATCAATATGGAAGACCAGATAAGCCACACCCACTATGACAGCTTACAACTCAGAAAATCATCTTGCAGATGTCAGAACAATGAGAAAAGCAGTTGTCCATGTAATGATCTTTAAGTCTTCTTGACATGGTTAACTTTTTCACCACAAAGTTAGGATCCCAGGAAGGAACAACCTGTTTATGAGGTGGTTTCAGGTGTACAGCTCCCTTAAGAAACTGTTTCATTAAAACATAGAAGAAAGTGAAGAAGACGTGCAGACTTGCTGAGATGACTGTAAGATCTACCTTGATAGAGTAAGCTAGGCCAGAGGATAGTAACACATAAATATTTGAGCTTTAGTCTTACAAGTTGCCTGTTTATGTATCCCATCACCGTGTTACTGTCTATAACCACCTGAGGAAGTCCAGGGGATCATAGATGATTTTAAGGCACTGATCACAGCCCACATCTCTTTGACATTGATGTCTTTTGCTCTATCTGAGGATTTTTACAGGTCTCACACCTTTACACCAAGAGAAACTGCCTCAAGAGAAAGCTGAGGCATCTGTAATTACAGATTGGCTTGGAAGTAGAGGATAAAAGGAGAGGACAGACTTTACTTGTATCTGTAGTCTCCACCAGTGCAGTTCCATTTTTCCAAAGTCCAATACTAGAATCTGAAATTCCAGAGAATGCAAATGTTGGGTCCATGGATATTTTAGAAATCATTAAATCTTTCTTATGTGCAACCTGACAAGAGGAATCATAAGAATCACAGAGGCCATGAATTCCAGCATCCTGAGATACTCTGGCTGAAGTCTGAGACTGATTTGAGATGCTCACGAAAGTTTCCCGATAATCTAACTCCTCCTACATCAAAAAAGCTTTTTGCTTCAAGGTGTCTATGAGACAGCATAGAAAGACAATACTGTATGATTGGGTCAAGGAGGATTTCTGAACATTTATCTAGAATCCCAGATTGGTCAGAAGAAAAAGAAACTCACTGTAATGACTCAATATCTGGAAAAAGACTCTGCAAAAATGAGTAAGTCATAATATCAGAATGTCATTTAGTCTGCACTGAGCTATGACTGGAGCTAGACACTTAGTAATCACCCTTGAAGCTGTAGATAGTCCAAAGGGTAATGCAGAGAACTACACCCAAGAGTCTGAAATAATCTGTTGCCAAAGGGAATCTACAGAGGCAGTTTCTGTGACTGATTTTAAGAGATAGCAGCAGGAAGGGTGAGGCAGGGGGAAAGAATGCTGGTATAATCAGTCTGAGCTACTAGGCTGTCCCATTTTTGGAGAATATCCTTGTGTTTTATTATTTGCCTCCTGACATTTGTTTTTAGTTCCCTTTTTGATTTTAGAAGACAGGGGCACTTTGTTTTGCTTCTTAGATGAAAAAGAGGATTTGGGAGATTTGTAAAGTAGGGGCTGAAAAATCTTGAAAACTCCCTTCATTAATTTCCTTGTCTAATTAAACTCTTTGAGGACCTGAGTAGCTGATGTGCCACACAAAACCTTATTATTTAAAGCTGAATTTAAAATTTCAGACTTTACTTATCAGAAAACATTTGATTACGTACTCAGGCATAATTCCTCGATACCATAACAATCATACACACTTCTCAAGGCTGAATGATAGAAACAATGGAGTTTAGATAGACCCTACCTTCAAAAGAAAGTGCAGTACAAATGATAGAAACAATGGTGCTCAGATAGACCCTAACTTCAAGAGGAAGTCCAGTAGATAATTCTCTCAAACTGTCTGCACAAAAAAGGACAAACTGGAAGAAGAAAAAGATTATCTTACCAAATCTATCCAATACCTTTCAGTCTTTGTCCACAGGGGAAGTGATTGGAGGATATGAAGAGTCTGCTCCTAGCTGACAAATATGTGGATATGGCCAAAGGGTCAGACCTGAGGTGGGAAAACAAATGTTTACCAGTTTGGGAAACTCTGTAAAGCCCATCTGTATTTCTGGGATCTGAAGGTTGAGAATCAGGATTGTTACAGGCCAAATTAATTACATCCTCCAAGGCTGGCAGTAATGGAGGAATGGGAGTGACATGTGCACACCTATTTGCAAGGTATCATAATATCTAATTTCAGGGGGAACATTCATTCTTTCCCATAAAATATCTAATTCATCCTGGATATAGTCTCGGAAAAGGAAAATTCCTCCAAAGGAGGTTTTGAGGACTATGCTTCCTCTGAATCAGAGATTTGGGATTATTAATCTGCAAGAGAAGAAGCCTTGTCTCTGTCTGTCTCAGAAGCCTCTTACATGTTTTCCTCAGGAATGTTTCTGCTGACATCTTTTTCATAGGTTCATAGGTGTTTACTAGGCTAATGGCCCTGGAGCCTTTACAAGCCTAGCCCATAGGATTACCCTGGCATCAGGTAAGGATTAACAGTTTATGACAACTTCCTAGCTAAGGTAAGAAAATCATCTTTCCTAACAGTCACCATGTCTTCAGATGAACAATATTTAACGTTTTGTTTTTTCTTTATAGGTGTAGCTGAAGACCAACTCAGAGAAGGTATTTCTGCCCCATCAAGAGGTCTCTTTTCATGGATACATTCAGCAGTATCTCCTGGAATGTCCACATAGAGATGGATCTCCCATGACTGGACTGAACACAAGAACAGCCAAAAAGGATGTGTCCGACCTCCAGTTTATGGTGTCTGAAAGAGCTACACTAGAGAGGTAAGTGAATGGTCTGAGGAATAACTAATGGCCACTGCAGATTCATTACTGAGGCATTGAATGAGCCAGCAGAGCTAGCAAGGGCTCTTTTATTTTTATTTATCCTTTTGTTAACTGGGTTAGCCTCATTAAGCTAGTAGCCTCTTTTCAGGGGAGAACTGAGGTGGCATTTGTATTACTAGGGGAAATTTGACCTGGGCATCAGGAGGGGGATGCGTTTGTGTGTGACACGTTTGCTTCCTGTTTCTGGTCTGGGTGCAAAGGCGGCTCAGAGAAGCAGGAAGCTACCATAAGCAAAAATAGAGGTTGTAGAGCTGAATGCTAAGGTAAGTTATGATTCTGGTGCTGTTAAATCATGATTTAACAGCACCAGAATCATAACTTACCTTGTAGATATGTTTAACTCATTGGAGAAGGAGTCAGAAGCAAAGGATAGTTCAAGAAAGGAGTATGGTGTGTCAGAGATGGAGGAAAAGGCAGTCGAGCCTTTTCAAAACAGTATGAAGGCAGCAAATGCAGTGGAGATAGATTCAAGAGAGGTATTCTAGCAGAAGCTTTTGAATCTGAGGATGTAACACAGGACTGTATTGAAGGGTTGCAAGATAATACAATCTTGGAGATGGTGGATGAAAGTGAACTGTAAAATGGAAAGGATTTGTCCTGGGGAGAAATGATGGTGGGAATACTGAGGAGACACAGATGGAGAAGAAATCGTATGCTGAGATGGTGAGAGAAGGAATACATGGTAAGCAAGTGGAAGAAATTAATGTTAGAAGAAAAACACTGTTTCAGGTTTGAGTGGAAAAGAAGGAAGATGCTGCAATGGACAGATACAGGGTATGGGACAAAGTTATTAAGACGCTCGGGATTAAAACAAATGAGGTAAGAGCATTTATATATATTAATAAAGAGACTTTCTGTGACATTATTTTCAAGACTGGGCAGATAATGGACAAGTTTATAGAGGAATATAAAAAAAGGAAAACTGTTCACCGTGGAATTTATATGTAATTAAGCCCTCTTTTAGGGAAGCTAAGAAAAAAAATAATATTCAATTCTGAACTAAGGTTGAGAAAGAGACTTTAAAAAAGCACTTAAATCTATGTAATGATGTACTGAATTTATCGAAGGTATATGATAATAGAGGTTTATGGATATGGACTGGGGCGTGGGACTGCAATGCAATATTGAAACTGGAAAATGACTGTATTGTACATATTCCAAGTGTTATTAATGTTGAAGGGGACAGAGGTTTGGTAAGATATAAACATGCTTTTTGTGTGGAAAAATGGATCATTTAATTAATAAATTTAAAAAAAAAGAAAATGTTTTATATGTGGGAGTTTAGGACATGATGCAAAAGTTTGTGAACCAAAATGTTATAAATGCAAAAAAGTGGTACATTTTGGGGGGAGGTGAAGAAAAAGAAAATGAAGTAATATTAGATATAACAGAGAAGGTAATAAGGACAAATCTATAGAAAAGGGTGTAGAAGAAAAAAAATGGAAAAAAAGATTGTAGTAATACCAATATGGAATGAGTACCTCAAAAAATAAAAAAAGATTATTTAAATACAGTAAATGTAAATGTTGAAGAAAAAGAGTCAGGTTTAAATGAGAATGATGATGTTAAATGGAATATAGTTAAACCAAAAAGAAATTCAATTGGAAAAAGAGTGAGAGAAAGGAAAATATAGAAGACTTAAAAAAAGAAAGGGAAAGGATGAATATATATTATTATTTAAAGCAGAGTTATGTGTAAAGTTTTGTCAATAATTGTGAACAGTTTTAAAAAGCTGGAAAGAAGGATAGGGATTTTGGAGTGGTGTAAAAAGTTAGATGGTGATGTTATTATACTAGAATATATTAGATTTTTGTCAAAACCTGAAAGATATCAAGCAGTGTGGTGAGGACAAAAATGCAATATGGAATTTTGGGAAAGAGACCTGTTCAGGAATACTTGTATTATATAAATATCCAATTAAAGTGTTAGCTGTTACCTTTGTTACAACAGGTAGAATTACTGTTACTGACGTAAGATGAAGAAAATATGTTATGAGAATTATTGCATTATATGCTTATGTTATAAAAAGGAGAGGGAAAGATGTTTAGAAAGATAATACAATATGTAGCAGTTAATATGGAGATAATTATAGTAGGGGACTTTAATTGTAATTTAAGACAACCAAACAAAAAGGCTTATGATGTTAAAGTAGTAAAGAACATTATAAAATATGGATTTTAGAGACTTGGACGTATAGAAGAGAGGAGAAAAGAACAGAAATAGATTATTTTTTTGTAATCAGAAAGCTTAGTAGCAGTTGAACAAGGAGTACTATTGACAGGGTTTTCACATCATAGTGCAATATGGATTATGGTAAAAGGAAATGATGATTGTATAAAACTAGAGAAAGGCATAAAAAAATAAATGAAGTAAAATGGGATGATAAATGGAGAAAAGATGTCATGAGACTATGGCAAGATCATGTAGAAATGAGAGAATTTTACAAAAATTGGTCAGAATAGTGGTTAAATTTTAGACTAAAATATAAAAAAAATGTTATATGACATGAAAAAAAGAGAAAGTATATAGAGAAAAAAGGAATTATAAGAATTTAAATAATGATATGATTGAGTGTATAGAGAAGAATAATGACAATTTCTTCAGTAAGGAACAGAAAATATATAAAATGAATAAGAAAAAAATAGAGCATTTATTGTATAAACAAAGATATTTTTTGAAAGAAAGAAAAGAAGAAATTGAATCATATTTAAATAAAATAATCAAAGAGGAATAATAGTGTAATGAGGGAAATGAAACATTCATCAGGTAGGATATGTAGTGCAGAAAATGAGATTATGAATAGGATCACATGATCATAGGTGGTTACTAGGCTATTGGCCCTGAGGCCCTTAAAAGCCTAGCCAAGTGTTTAGCCCATGTTTAGACAAGTCAGCACCCAAAGCCCTTGTCCAGCAGGGGCACAGGTGTAATCCCAGGGGTGTATTCTCTGTTTCCCATCCAGTTATCCAGGTTGCTTTTAAAAATGGATAATGAGGTACTCTGCTTGACGTGGAGATGGAGTCTATTCCACATATGGGGGAGTCTCTTGGACACAAATCTGTCCCGCCAACAAGTCCTATTGATATCACAGACCAGGCTGAGGTTGCGCGTACAGGTTGCTCGAGTGGAGCTTGACTTGTGGATATGCAGCAGTCCCATCAAAACGGGGGTCTGAAATTGCTTTATATGCCAAACAGAGGTCACCCCTGAGGAGTCTGTGTGAAACTGAGTAGAGAGATAGGGCTTTTAGCCTATCTGTGTAGGGTAGGTGTTTGAGGCCCTGGATTCTCCTGGTAAGGAACCTCTGTGGTCTTTCCAGTTGCTGCATGTGGTTTGTGAGGTACATGATGAAGAGGGCATTGTAGTCAATAACTGGCCTCATAAGGGAAGAATACAGGGATGTTATGACCCCTTTGTCCCTGGATGAGATACCCTTACTTATGAAGTGGGCCATGTAGAAAGCTTTCCGTACAACAGAAGCAAAATGTTGGTCAAAATTCAGGTTGCTATCAACCTGGGTGCCCAAATCCCTCACTACTGATTGTGTACTTAGGACACTGTTATTAATGTGATAAAATGTGGGGATGTCATTCTCCGTAAAGGGGATGATGATGGATTTTTTGGCATTCAGCTTGAGGCCATGTTTCTGGCACCAGTCATTTCTTTGGGTGAGACCCTCTTGGAGGACGTCCACATCACTTGGGGAATTGATGACTGTGCCCAGCTTGCAGTCATCTGCAAACCTGGTCAGCCATAGTCCACTGGTTTTGCCCTGTACCTCAAGAGAAGTATATCACGAACAACAGAGGCCCCAAGACCGATCCCTGGGGTATGCCACTCATTACGGGTCGACTGCTTGAGATGGCTTCCCCTATTTTGATTAGATGGGTTCTATCAGTGAGCCAGTTTGCTACCCATCTGGTAACATATGGATCGGTGGCTAGTTGAGAGAGTTTATCTACTATGCCTGAGTAGAGAATAGTGTTGAAGGCTTTGGCCAGGTCAAGGTAGGCGGTATGCACTATCTTCCACTCATCCATGGCTTTGGTGACTGTCTCAAAGAAGTCGACCAGATTTAACAGACATGACCTCCCCTTGACAAAGCCAACCTGTGTGGGGGTTGAGTATTTGGAGGTTGCCAGTGTCCCTGTTAATGAGGTCCATGATAATCCATTCCATGGCCTTGCAGATCAGGCTAGTTAGGCTGATGGGTCTATAATTTCCCAGATCGGTGCATGCTCCACCTTTGTGTAAAGGGATGACAGTGGCTGTCCTCCACTCAGCTGGGATAAAGCCAGTATTTGGAGGTTGCCAGTGTCCCTGTTAATGAGGTCCATGATAATCCATTCCATGGCCTTGCAGATCAGGCTAGTTAGGCTGATGGGTCTATAATTTCCCAGATCGGTGCATGCTCCACCTTTGTGTAAAGGGATGACAGTGGCTGTCCTCCACTCAGCTGGGATAAAGCCAGTACTCAGGCTTTGGTTGAATACGGTGAGTAATGGTGCTGCAAGTTCATGCCTGAGTTCATGTTGGATGCAGCCAGAATGAATATAGTAAAAGAATATATTAGGACAGTATTTAAAGAACAGAGTAGGAAGGCATGGAGGAAATTTAAGGTATATACTTTTTCAGATATGGAGAATAAGGATTTAGAACAAAAGTTATTAATAGAAGAACGAGAACAGGTAATAAAAGGATTGAATTTAGATTCAGCAGCAGGACCGGACAAAATGGAATATAAAATTATAAAAATATGACTGTGGAGCAAAAAATGGTTTATAAAGGCATTACATGAATGACTAGAGAAAGTTTTTTTTTTTGTATAAAGAATTATGTGGAGGTATCATCAGATTTATATGGAAAAAAGGAGAGAAGGAGAAATTCAAAAGTGTAGACCAATTGTATTAAATAATACAGATTGTAAGATTTTTATGAAAACATTACACAAAAGGATGGAAGGAAAAGTAGGTAATGTAAATGATTATGTGTTTGGTATAAAAAGGTAAAAAAGTTCAATATTTATTATTAATAATTAGGGAAGTAGTAGATGATACAGTACCTAGAAATGATCAGGCAAAAATGATGGTAGCAGACTTAAGTAAAGCATTTGATTTGCTACATTATTAGTATTATGGGATATATTTGATCTGTATAATATAAGTGAGAGGATTAAAAATGTGTGTCTGTCATCATACAGGTATAATACAGTAAAGATTATGATAAATGGATGGTTGAGTGATGATATAAAGTTTGAGATGGGAATCAGGCAAGGATGCCCATTGAGTTGTACATTATTCACACGAGTAATGAATGTAATATCAATGTACATGAATAAGGAGATGGATGCTGATAGTATTGTTGAATTATGCAGATGACATTATCATTACAACTAAAAATGAAGTTAGCATGAATGTATTAATAAAGCGATTACAAGAAAATATTAAAGTGTTTGGGCTAGTATTAAATAAAGATAAAAGTTAAGGCTTAGGATTTGGGGGTAAGATTGATGGAGATGAATTTAATAAAGAAAAAAATTAAGCTCCTTGGAATAAAGTTTGGGAAGCAAGAAATTATAAATTCTGTATGGAAAGAGAAAATAGAAGACTTTAAACAAATGTGTGTGTTTTGGAAGTCATTTAGTCTTTCCTTTAAAAAGAAAGTATATTTAATAAATTCAGTACTGTTAGCAAAGACTACTTATTTAACTAGTGTCTTTAGCGCTCCTTTAAATTTAGAGAAAGATGTATACAATATAATATTTTCCATTTAAACCCTGTAAAAAGAGGTATGTTATATGTGTATAATTAAAAAGGAGGTTTAGGGTTAATAAATCCTATAGTGTTTATGTCATCCTTAAATTTACACACAGTGATGAAACATTTAAAAGATAATGAGGCTACATTAATAACGAATATACTAAGTGTGAAGTATAAAATGGAATGGTTGACTTTTTTTAGTTCAAAAAAGGAGGAGCTGTTGTAATAAAGAAATAGAAAATTATGAAGATAAGATTATTTTGTGGAAAATTAATATGAAAGAAATTGAAAATAATAGAAAAAATGGTATGAAAAGATTATGGGAAAGTATTAGAGGCTATATCCTTGGAAGGAATTAAACAATGAGAAAAGAAATGCTATTGCTGCAAGAATGAAGAGATGTAAAAAACATATACAAGATCAAGATTTTCTATGGAGGTTGTCTGTACGAAAGCTACCAGTGAAGGCAAATATGCCATACAAACTTATTAAAGACAGAGTCTGTCTATATTGTGGTGAAATTGAAACGTGTGAACATGTTTTTATACAATGTAAAAGAGTAACAATGTTATGGGAAAAGATTATAGAGAGAAAACGTGAATGAATTTAAAGATGTAAGCAATATAAATATGGACATGATTGAATTTGGTTACTATAAACATAAATGTAAAAAAGAGGTAGAAAATCTCAATAAAAATGTTTGCCATATTATGGTAGATTTGTAATCAGAGGATTAAGAAAATCATGTTCAATGAAAAATGGAACTTACCAATGATGTTGAAAAAAATAAGGTTTTGGTT
The DNA here is from genome assembly GCF_019279795.1 of Protopterus annectens. Classification (NCBI taxonomy): domain Eukaryota; kingdom Metazoa; phylum Chordata; order Ceratodontiformes; family Protopteridae; genus Protopterus; species Protopterus annectens. The sequence goes on along the minus strand of NC_056745.1, from coordinate 1,563,212,619 downwards.
GTGGAAACTGTAGTGGGGATCAAAAAATAACTGTGTTATATGATGAAGCAAAATGAAAAAGGAAGATGTGATTTGTTTATATAAATAGCTGAAAATATGTGCATAGAATGTAAACAAGTAGGAATGTAAATAACTTATGTGACTGTGTAAAAGACTTACGGATTATGTAAGTAAAGAACCCCTACTCTTTTCAATAGATGCCAAGAGATCTTTTACATTCACCTAAGCTACCACCAACTCAGGCAGATGTGGCCTCAGTTTAACATCTCATCTAAAGGACAACACACTCAGCCTTCTGCAACAAAAGCAAATATGCTACCTGTTGTGCCACTGACACTGTTTTTGGTAAGTTGTTTTTTTTTTTCTATGTACAGTGAAATAAAGACCAGCTGGAGCTGGGTAAATATCCATGCTATACCTGAGGAGGATGCCTTAAGTCTGGTAAACTTTACTGAAGTAAGTCAGTTGGAAGGTAAGCTGTCAAACAGTGCTCGCAAGCAGCACACTTAAACTCACATACACAGTCCCGTAAACACTGTAATGCATAAGAAGGGCACTAAATTCCTTTCAGAGAACTCCTATTTCAAAACTTAGTCTAACAGAAAAAAATGACAAGTTGTCACAAAGTTAAAGCAAGCACTAATATAACTAATAGTTCTTGCCCAAGTAAAGTACTTCCTAACACTAACCTTTCCAATACAGTACTTAAACTTTACATGTGGAGTATGTTTTCTCACAAAAAAATAGCCCAGAAAATAGCTTAAAGCTAAAAATACTGGTCCCTGGCAGGATACTTCTGTTGTTAGGATTATACTGGGTTTCTTAAAAAGGAAATACCTCTGAAAAGTCTTGTTAAAAAATCCTTATAAGGCCAATAGTCTGTGTGGAATGTTTCTCCACTGGGGAATTATCTGCCAGAATCAAAGCTGAGGACCAGCTGCTGTTCCTGTGAAGAATCTGAGCTGCTTCTTCAGGAGGAAGAAAGAAAATATTTAAGAAATCTTCATTCTGACAGCCCAGCTCCTAACAAACGGCTGCACAATCAGCAGTCAGAGTGAAGGTGTGGGAGGGAGACAGAGCTTTTGGAATCTGGTAGGACACAACCTATACAACCTAAAGGTTACTGCAGCAGTGAGAATGATGAAGATCAATTATAAGATCTACTACAAGATAAGAAAATTTCCCTATGGGGTAGTTATCGTTTCTGTGGAAATAGGCCAACTGATGGATTAATGACCATGAAGTATTTAACTGTAAATAAGAAAGATCTAAAGATGGCATTGTCCAGTAACCCTCTCCACTACTGACATCCTTACATGGCAGTAGGAAGGAGTCCAAAGATTCCTTTGGGGGACGGTATAGCTCTGGATATTGGGCCAACCATCGGGCTACCATGCAGGAAGTATATTCCACAGATGAAGACTACAACATTGAAGAGTATGATGATAGTATGATTCCTGCCTACTATAGTTGCTGGAAGAAGGCCTTTTTTAGCCTGCTGCTGTTTCCTTTTAAAATCATTGTTATGATGTGATGTTTGACAAGGGTCAAGTTTTCCTAGCACTATCAATTTCATGAACAGAAGTACTTTTGTGTCTACATGTCTTGAAATTAGTGATTATCTTCCTCACCACTCTCCTGAATAAAAAAAGTCTGAGCCTGAAAAAGGGGAGATGAAGTCTAGCAACTAAACTTAATAAAGGAAACTCAGCATACTCAACCAAATCTGCCAAAGCAAACTACAAGACAAAGTTAGCCTCCCAGGTGAAAGATAAACATAAAGCTTTTTTTAATTGTGTTCGTAACCTCAGGGGAAACACTCAGCAATGTGCCAAGTTAATCAAGAACAATAACACTTAACACCCACCCTAAACTGTAGCAAACCTGCTGGCTGAGAAGTTCAGTTCAAGTTCTCATCTCATCACCTCCTATCACACCCAAAGAAATACCCGCAACCATCCCCCTAACAGTCATTACAAGGGAACAAGTTCTTACTACACTCATTAAAGCTAAAAACACAGCCTCCATGGACCATGACAACATTCCAAGATGCTTCTTTAATAGTTTTAAACAGAACTTTTCAGATCCACTAAAAACCCTCTTTAACCACAGCCTCCAGATGGGGTTTGTCCCAGAGGAATGAAGGACTGCAACAGTCCTGCCTCTGCACAAGGGGACCCATTAACTGAATCAGGGAACTACAGACTCATAAGCTTGACCAGTTTTATCTGCAAGGCCATGAAGAGAGTTCTCATGGACCTGATCAATAACAACATAGGAAATTACCAAACACTGGACCAGATCCACTTTGGCTTTGTTGAAAGTTCTTGCCTGCTCAGTTTGGTGGACTTCTTCAAGAAAGTTACCAGGGCCATGGATGAGAGTAAAATGCTACACACCACTTATCTAGACCGGGCCAAAGCTTTTGACACAATCCCCCACTCAGGGATCATAGATAGACTTACTGAGTTAGGCATAAACCCCTACATAGTCAGATGGATAGCAAACTGGTTCATAGACAGGACACATGTTGTCCATACAGGTGAATCCACTTGCGATAAGAAGCCTGTTACTAGTGGTGTCCCACAGGACTCAGTGTTGGGACCCCTTCTGTTTGGTATATATTTCTCTGAAGTGAAGGCCAATATTGGGGGCCTCTGGCTCATCATGTTCAACTTCCACTGTAAGCTGGGAACAATCACTGAATCCCCAAATGAAACTGACATCCTACAAAAGGCCTAAAAATGACAAACTGTTGGTTCCAAAACCATGGTCTGAGACTAAATGCTGAAAAATGTGTAATCATACCCTTCGGTAAATCAGATATCCCTACAAATTATAATACTGATACCACAACTTTAAAAGTAGACCCAGTGGTGAAGGACCTAGGAACATAGAAAGGTAGTAACCTAAATTTGACCACCAGGCAACTATGGTAGTAAGGGTATCCTTCTGTGTGGCTCAACCGATAAGTAAAGTTATGGCATCAAGATCAAAGGAACCTATAGTGCCATTGTACTCGGCCCTCATCAGGCCCATAATCAGGTATAATGCTCCCTTCTGCATGTACCTAACCAGGCACTCACACCAACTGAAGTGGCCACAGAGGTTTCTCACTGAAAAATACAAAGCGTAAGACACATGCCTTATACAGACTGACTAAAGGCCCTATCCCTTTGATTGATGCTGGGACTGCTCCTATTTGGCATATACTCCTTGGAGGTGAAGAGCCTTTGGCTGGCCAAGTTAGCAAATGACTGCAAACTGGGAGCTATCATAGATTTTTCTCCATGACACAAACATCTTACAAGATGGTCTAATGCAGATAAATGATTGGTGGCAAAGTGAAAGATTAAAACTCAATGCCAAGAAATTAATTATAGTGCCTTTTGGGAAAACTGCCATCTAGGCTAATTATCCCATTGATAAGACACCCCTCAGAGTTGAATTGGTAGCCAGGGATCTGGAAACATATCCAGACAGTAATCTGGCCTTTGACCAAGATGTGGCCATGGTAGTAAGAAAATTATTCTATGTCACCCAACTTATAAGTAAGGCCATGGCATCTATGTCCAAGAAAGTCATAGTGGCACTTTACTCAGCCCTTATCAGACCCATCACTGAGTATAATGCCTCCTTCGACATGTACCTGACCAGACATATGGAACAGTTGGAATGCCCACAAAGGCTCCTTACCATGAGAATTGAGGGTATAAACACATTGCCCTATATGGATCACCTTAAAACCCTATCAAAATCTACTACAGGTTACTGAGAGGTGATCTATGCCTAGCATACAAGGTATCCTCAGATCCAGCTCTGATGGACCATTTGCACATCTATAAAACAAACAGAACCACTAGATCCAACAATTTAAATTTTGCTTGTGACATATATAAGACATGTTGGTGAGACCGTGAGATATGTCTCTCAGAGGATCCCCTTGCTCTGGAACAGGCTCCCTATCCATGTGAAGCAGATTACATCCATAACCCCATTTAATGGTAACCTTGGCCAATGGATGGGAAATCAGAAATTCATCCTGGTTCTGGTCCCATGTCTCTGATAGATAGAGGCAGACAGTAATGCCAAAACTAAGAACCCCCCCCCCCCCACATAATCTCTAGAAACTTCTTAACTAATATACCCCCTTCTAATAAACTCCCATGATACATATGGACAGAATTGGATTGGGTTGTATGGCTAGGCTTATAAAGACCCTGGTGGTTGTTAGGCTAGTATATACTTATGACCCTATTCTTCTTATATCAGTAATTGACTCATTTGTGACTCCTTGTCCAGGCTTAACTCATTTCTATGCTGAAAGAATTCAGGTACTGTACAGGCAGACACTTTAACAGGAAAATAAATTCTTTCAGCAAGCATATGGCAGCATTCAGTATATCAGGGCACAAGGGGGAGGTTTACCCAGTGCAATATGCATCTTCATGCAAGTTATCAATCACAGGCAAAGATAACATTTAAAGGAGTATGTATGTGTTGCTTAAAACATGCTTCAACACACACCTATTCAACAAAACATATCCACTAGCTACATCAACCATTGAACATTAACAATGAATTGCAACTTATATCATGTAACACCCAGATACTATGTCTCATCTCTCTGAAACAGGGAAGCTTATCTATACCACAAAGCATACTCTCAGTGTGCTCTCATACACATGCTCAGACAAACAAACAAAAATTTAAAATTAAGCTTCTCTATCATGCCTTAAGATGCTCTTCCTTATCACATTACAATATTTTTCACAGATGGGATATCATGCCAAGGATAACTGAACACCAGACTAGCATACCAAAGCCTTATCTCTTTCCAGATGTCATATGTCAGACATATGTCCTGCTTACAAGGTGTAAGGTACATAAGTGATGTATGAGCACCTATTCCTCAGAACTTCTTTGCCTCCAGTCCAAATGCTTTTTTTTAATTCAGTCTGCAGGTCGTTTGCCAAGTTGGTTGAGCTACCAGGCCTTGTCAAGAAAAGTGTCCCTTCTGGTCTTTTCTTTCCATTTTCATTTCCTTTAGTGGTTTTATCTTTTTACATTCATCCAGGAAGGGTAAATGTGAATGTAGGAGTCAGAAACTCCTTAAAGATGGATGCAGCAAGCGCCTTTTTTTGTTAAGCTGCTTCTAACAACCATATCCAGTCTGAGATTTGTCAGTCATTTGTTCCAAAGACTCTTTATAGTCATCTATTGTTTCTTTCTGTTTATTTTGAGAATCACTGTTTGAATCTTTTGGCACAGACTACCATGGCTTCTGAGTCCACCTGCCTCAACATTCAGCTGTCATTTAAAAAGAAGCCTAAGAAGGCATGTATTTAGTTTGCTGTTGTCCAGCCTCCTCCAGATGTCAGATCCCTCTGACATGACCCAGTTGGAGGCCAACACAGGATTATCAACTCACATGTCTGATGAGGCTGTGCCTATGTCTGCTGCAGATTTGGAGGGGGAACCATAGCTGATTATATCAAGGAGCCTAGGGGGAATACCCAGATACTAGTCAGGAAGGAAGTCCCTGGTACTCTTATTGAATCTAGGAAGGAGACTGAAGCTCCTAGGTTTGTTAGGGTTGATGTTCAGTTGAAAAACAAACAGAAGACCAGGCATGTAGCTCCTTTGGCAGAGGATCCTTAAAAGGAATTGCAGGATTTCTTACAGTGCCTTTTAATGGCCTTATAACTTTAAAGCCTCCTTTAAAGCTTGTAGGTACTTTCTTCTCTTCCTTGGTCCTCTACTCCTTCTAAACATCTTAGGGATTCTGAGTCCTCTGAGGAAGTGTTAAGATTCAGATTCTAAGAATGTCTTACTCTTCTCAACTCCATTCTCCTCTGGCCTTAGTGTCTGAGAAAGAGGATTCTCTTTCTCCAGATTCCACTATGGAAGAATTATCAACAAAGCAGCAAAACAAGATAGTACCAGTGGAAGATTATCCTTTGGGGACACTGCAGTAGTATGTATAATGGTGCATTTAAAACTGCATAGCTCATCAGATGAGGAACTGAAAGCACAAGTGCAAGTTGCAAAAGCAACCTTCAATGCAGGAAAACTGCAGCACCAAGAAAACATCAGTTTGGGGCAAGTGTGTGATATAAAAGAACTTGAGAAAGAGGGAGTGTATAAATATTTGGGAACTGATGAAGGATCAACAATAAAACATGAACAAATGTGAATAAAACTTAGTAAGGAATACTTTAGAATACTTAAATTAATCCTGAAAACAGCGCTGACTTCTAGGAACAAAATTCAAGCTATAGACCAATTTGCTCTTCCTATCCTAACTTACAGTTTTGGAGTGATTGACTGGCCCCAAAACGTGCTGGATAGATTAGACAGGAAAACAAGAAGGATGCTTCATACTCACCAAATGATTTATAAAAATCAGTCTGTATCAAGATTATATATTCCCCCATTCCAAAAGAGGGATGGGCCTCCTTGAAAATGATTACATGTATAGATCTGCAATCGTGGGACTGGACACATATCTGCTGACCTCACAAGACCCAAACATAGTAAAAGTTTTTAGCCATACTAAATAGCTAATAGCCAAGATAAAAACTACTGAAAACAAAAATAAAAACCACGACCAGCAGCAAATAAATGGAACTTCCAACGTTAAATCACATTAAAAAGTAAATATAAAAATAAATACAAATATAGATGACTAAGCACTTTCACCCTTATAACAAATGGGCTTCTTCAGAGTCATTCTGATACAGAAACCAATCCCTTAAATAGCCACAAACTAAAAGGCAGTTATCAATTAACCAAAAACAATCAATTGCTTAAAGTGCCACAACCCTTATAAAACATCCTCTTTGTGAATACTTGACAACTTTAAACACAAAAAACATACATAAAATATGAAATATAAAACATAAAATATAATATAAAGGTGCACCTACATTCATGCTAAACTTAAATCCCCTTCAAAATGTTAAAACATACAAAAGGATAAAACTATGCCTAACCACATAAATAAATTACTATTGTATATATAAAAAACATGTAGTGTATAAGATAACATGTGGTATATATAAATATATGTACAACACTAACTAAAGCTGAATTGCCTTTTGTTTTAAAATGCAGAGATGGAAACATAATTATTGATGCCTGACATGCTTAGCATTCAACCTTAATTGCCACTTTGTCTCCCTTGCTTCCACTTCAAACTTGACATCACCACCTTTTTCATTGTGATTTACCTTGTCAATTATAAAAAATATAAATCTTTTAAAATTGATATGATCTGCACTATGCCTATATAGGGCACTATTGTCATTCTTATTCTTAATGTCCCTAACATGTTCTGCTATTCTATCTCTTAATCTTCGAGTGTTTTTTCCCTACATAAAATCTTGGGCATGCTGTACAAGTTGACACATATACCATCATCTTGGTGTTACAATTGCATCGCCAAGGACACTGCAAGGTCCGATTAAATCCACTTACCGAGACACATGTACCATCATTAATAAATCTGCAGTACTTACAAGCTCCACACTTGTACATACAGAATTTATAGAAATCAACATTCCTGTCATTTGCCTCCAGTAGATTCTTCAAATTTCTACCCCTACTATATGCTACTTCAAGTTTCATACCTAACTTGGTTTTTAGTTCTTCATCCAAGTTAAGATCCCAGAATTTGTTAAGATAAGATATAATAAACAGGGTATCCTGATTGTACTGAATCACCATTGCATCATTACCATACTCCATACGATCAGATCCTATCTTCCAGTTGTCTACCATCTTAAAAATAGGGACAAACATTGTTCCCCTTTTCTTATAAACCTCACTCCTAATTTTCAACAAAAAATGCAAGGAATAGCCCCTATCTTTAAACATCCCTATTAATGTAACCATTTCTTGTTGAAAATTACTATCATCGCTTGCCAACCTCAACAATCTGATCATTTGTCCTTTTACTGCATTTTTTTTTCTGATGCAGGGGATGGCAACTATCATAATGGAGTAACATATTGGAATATGTCTCTTTCCTGTAAATACTACTTGACAAACCACCACCCAGATCATCTTTTTTCAGACAAATATCTAAAAAAATCCATCTCATTTCCATGATGTCTATATGTAAACGTACAAAATGTGGTAGAATTATTCAAATAATCCATAAATTCTGGTATATCATTTTCTTTCCCTGCCCATAAAATTAATATATCATCCAAAATCTCACATGCATCAAAATCTTGCACATAAAGGCAGAGGAAAAAACATATCAAGTTTCCCATTCAAGCAATACCACAGTGGCAAAAATGGGGGTATATCTGGCCCTCATAGCAACATCCGCCATCTGTGTAAAATCTTGCCATAACAGTAATGTCCTAATTTTCACTGTTGCAGTATTCTGCCCCTCCCTCCTTCTCCTTGTTTTCTTTACTGCTGTCCTGCTTCTGGCAAACAGGTCTCTCCCTTTTCTTTTTTTCTTCCCTTTCTGGATGCACGTGGTCCACCTTTTCCTCTTGATTTGCTCTGGTTCTTCTAAGACACTTCAGTTCTGAGGATTAGACGGTGGTACATCACTTATGTACCTTACACCTTGGACGTAGAACATACATCTAATATATGGAACCTGGAAGGAGATAAGGCTTTAGCTGGTGAAGTGTTCAGCAGTCCTTGGCAGGACACCCTACACGTGATGATTACTCCAACAGTGAGAAGTAGGACATCTAATATTATGATGAAGATCTTACCCAACTGTAATTTCTAAACAATTTATAGCTTTGAAAATAACAATATCAACCAATAACATCTCTTCCTAATGCATGTCTTACTGGCTTCCTGAAACAAATCAAAGAATTGACTGTCTCCAGCTATATATTTCCAGCTGATTGATCCAGCACAACAAAACTAATTATATGGGGCTTCATTCCTGCATTCCCTTACTTAAATAATGCTAAATCAATAGTTTCTTATCCACAATCAAACAGGGCATACCCCATACAGTGCTATATTTAATGGATTATGAGTCAACTAATGCACAAAGTGACACAATGCAGTTCTAACAGGAAATGACACATCTACAAGTCTGCAACATATGTGCTTTACAAGGTGCAGTGATATCTTTTCAGAGGATTTAGGAAGGGCTAAGAAATAATAAACAAATATTTTAAAGTCTGAGAAGTTATGGGAAAGACTAGTGGAAGCTAGGTTAAGAAGAGAGGTGATGATTAGTGATCAGCGGTATGGTTTCATACCAGGAAAGAGCACTACAGATGCGATGTTTGCTCTGAGAGTGTTGATGGAGAAGTACAGAGAAGGTCAGAAGGAGTTGCATTGTGTCTTTGTGGATTTAGAGAAAGCATATGACAGGGTGTCTAGAGAAGAGTTGTGGTATTGTATGAGGAAATCAGGAGTGTCAGAGAAGTATGTAAGAGTGGTACAGGATATGTACAAGGGTAGTGTGACAGTGGTGAGATCTGCAGTGTGAGTGACAGATGGTTTTAAGGTGGAGGTGGGATTACATCAAGGATCAGCTCTGAGCCCTTTCTTATTTGCAATGGTGATGGACAGGTTGACAGACGAGATCAGACAGGCGTCCCTGTGGACTATGATATTTGCAGATGACATTGTGATCTGTAGTGAGAGTAGGGAACAGGTGGAGATGACCCTGGAGAGGTGGAGATATGCTCTAGAGAGAAAAGGAATGAAGGTCAGCAGGACTAAGACAGAATATATGTGTGTGAATGAGAGGGAGGGCAGAGGAATGGTGAGGATGCAGGGAGTAGAGGTAGCGAAGGTGAATGAGTTTAAGTACTTGGGATCAACAGTTCAGAGTAATGGTGAGTGTGGAAGAGAGGAGAAGAAGAGAGTACAGGCAGGATGGAGTGGGTGGAGAAGAGTGTCAGGAGTGATTTGTGACAGACGAGTACCAGTAAGAGTGAAAGGGAAGGTCTACAAGAGGGTAGTGAGACCAGCTATGTTATACGGGTTGGAGACAGTGGCATTGACAAAAAGGCAGGAGTCAGAGCTTGACGTGGCAGAGTTGAAGATGTTAAGATTTGCAATGGGTGTGATGAGGATGGACAGGATTAGGAATAAGTATATTAGAGGGTCAGCCCAGTTTGGAAGGTTTGGAGACAAAGCCAGAGAGGCAAGGTTACGTTGGTTTGGACATGTGCTAAGGAGGGATGCAGAGTATATTGGGAAAAAGATGCTAAGGATGAAGCTGCCAGGTAACAGGAAAAGAGGAAGGCCTAAGATAAGGTTTATGGATATGGTGAGAGAGGACATGCAGGCAGTTGGTGTAACAGAGCAAGATGCAGAGGACAGGAAGAAATGGAAACAGTTGATCTGCTGTGGTGACCCCTAACAGGAGCAGCCAAAAGAAGAAAAAGAAGACATTAGTAATCAAATTACCATACTGACATTCTTTCACAGTTCATTGCAAACACTATCATCTCAATACGAAACAAGATTTCCTTACCTATGCAGCAATGCACTACTGGAGAAATGTCTGCAGAGAATGCTGGAAATAAATGCCCATTATGCCTATTTCTTTAAAACATTACAGTCATAGGTTCATAGGTTCATACTAGGCTATCTGCCCTAGGGCATTTATAAGCCTAGCCAGAGCATGTTTGGCTTTCGCCACCCATTTTAAATTAATTTTGCTATGCCCTTTTTCGAGGTTAGTATACTGTGCCTCTGTCTAACAGTGACACAAAAGTGATACCCAGGGTAAACCTACGATCTCTCATCCACTCATCAAGATTCCTCTTGAAGAGAGTCAATGAGGGACTCTGCCTAACCTGGACTGGGATTTTATTCCAGAGTGAAGGGAGCCTCTGGGTTATGAATCTGTCCCTCCAGCATGTCCTATTTATTTCAGTGCTGAGGTTCAAGTCTCTCGAGCGTGTAGCTCGATGGGATTTGGATTTTTTGAGGTGCAGCATGTCCCTTAATTCCGGGTTGTACATGGCCTTATATGTCAGGCACAGGTCACCTCTGAGCAGGCGGTATGCCACTGAGTAGAGCTGGAGTTTCTTTAACCGGGCAGCATATGGCATCTGTTTGAGCCCTTTGATCCTCTTGGTGAGGTACTTTTGGGGTCTTTCCAGTTGCTGCAGGTGTTTGGTAAGGTACATCCCAAAAGGGGCATTGTACTCAATTATGGGCCTGATGAGGGATGAGTAAAGAGGCACGATGACCTCCCTTAATCTAGATGTGAATCCCTTCATGATTAGGTGGGCTATATAAAATGTTTTTCTAACCACTTTGGCCACGTGGTTGTCAAATGAGAGATTGCTATCAACTTGGGTCCCCAGGTCCCTAATTACTTCTTCTGTACTTAATGGATTACCACCTATGTGGTAATTTGTGGGCACTTTGTTTTTCCAAAGGGGATGACTATACACTTTTTGGCATTTAGCTTGAGGCCATGGCTCTGGCACCAGTTGTCTATTTCTATGAGGCCCTTTTGGAGGATGCTTGTGTCGGCTGGAGAGTCGATTATGGCCCAGTTTGCAGTCATCTGCGAACTTGGTCAGCCACAGTCCTTCCGTGTTGGCCTGTACCTCCGAGAAATATATACCAAACAAGAGAGGTCCCAGGACTGAGCCTTGTGGGACGCCACTTGTAACTGGTTTGGAGTCTGACATGGCTCCAGCAATTCTAACCATGTGGGTTCTGTCCTTGAGCCAGTTTGCAACCCATCTAGTGACATAGGGGTTTATATTTAAGCTGGTGAGCTTATCTATAATGCCGAGTGGGGTATTGTATCGAAGGCTTTGCGAGGTCCAGATAGGCTGTGTGGACCACCTTCCCTTCGTCAATGGCCTTGGTGACTGTTTCAAAGAAGTCAACCAGGTTTAAGAGGCAGGATCTGCCCTTAACAAAGCCAAACTGGGTAGGATCCAGTGTCTGTAGGTCCCCAATATCTTTATTTATGAGGTCCATGATGATCCTTTCCATAGCTTTGCAGACCAAGCTAGTCAGGCTTATGGGGCGATAGTTTCCAGGGTCCGTTGAGGCACCACCTTTGTGGAGAGGGACCACTGTTGCTGTACGCCACTCTTTGGGTACATATCCTGTAGTAAGGCTGAGATTTAACAGTAGTTTTATGCTTGGGTTTAGCTCTTCTTGGAGTTCATATAGGACGCAGCCTGGGACACCGTCTGGTCCCATTGATGCTGTGTTTTTTGCTTTGGAGAGGGCGGCTCCCACCTGAGCATCTGAGATGTCAGGGGGGCAGCAATCTGCTGGGATAGATATTTGCCCTTTTGGTGGGGAGGGGGGGGAGAAGTTTGCGCTGAACCTGTCAGCTAGGATGTTGGCAATGTCTGTGGGATCAGTGTATTTTTTGTCATTTTGGACTAATTCTGAGCATATCTGGGAATTCCCACCCAGGTTCCTAACATAACTAAAGAAAGCCTTGTGATTATCCTTAGTGTCCTGTGCAATTTTTCTCTCGAAGCAGGCCTTTGACGATTTTATGAGTGCCCTTAGTATTTTGCTAATACTGATCAGAGATGCCTTCCCTTTTTGGGATTTTGCTCTATCATGTAGTAGCTTCCTCCTTCTATTGTATAGTTTGTTTATGGCTGGGGTCCACCAGACAGGTCGTCTGCCTTTGGAGGATTGGGTCTTGGTTTTATTTGGGATTGCATGATCCATGCAGTCCTGAAGGTGTTCATAGAATGCATTTATAAAGGATTCTGCGGTCTGGGCCGTATTTTCCACAGGCCCGGGGGCTTTGAAGGATTCCACCTCGGTTTTGAGGAGTGTGAAATTTGCTTTAGAGAAGTTTTTCACTGTGGTTTTCTGGGCAGGGGGTGGGGTCGGGATGTGAATATCCAGTGAGATCAGTTTATGGTCTGATCTTACCAGTGAGGGATACACTTCTGGTCTGGAGCATAGAGTCCCCATGTTGGTGATGATCAGGTCCAGTATGTTTTCCCCTCTTGTGGGAGTGGTAACAAGTTGTTCCATAGCATTTGAGTTTATGAATTCTAGGAACCTTTGGGCAAGGGTGTTGGAGCTAGAGTAATGCTCCCAATCTATGTTTGGGTAGTTGAAGTCGCCTAATATAATGGTGTTCGGAGAGACCTTCATATTTTCCAGTGTTCTCAGGAAGGCTGAGTGGGGATCCTGGGTTTGGGAGGGTGGTCTGTAGCAGGCTATAAACTGGAAGGCAGTTTTACCCACTGTTAGTTGCACATGGATAGTCTCTGATGCTTCGTGCTTTGCCACCAACCTGGAGGTGTGGGTATCTTTGATGAATATCGATACTCCCCCTCCTTTTGTGGTTCGGTCCAAGTTTTGGGGCCGAAAAGCATGGTATGAGGTATAACCTGGTAGTGCTGGGGTGCTCTTGGGAGTCCTGAACCAGGTTTCTGTTACTGCACAGATATCGATGTTCTCCATGCTAAGGAGAGTTTCGAGTGCGTGCATCTTGAGGTTTAGACTTCTAGCGTTGAGTAGCATTACTCTTAGTTTCTTATCCCTTGTGATACCTATGGAGGTAGGTTTGTCTTTTGAGCCTTGCCTAAAAAAGGCACTATGGGGGTAGCAACAGCCTTTGCCAATATCCGAAAGCCCAGGGGTGACAGGTGCAAGCCGTCCCTAGCAAAGCATCGTGGCTTGTCGTGCATATCATCCCAAGCTGACAGGCTTTGGATCCCCTTTGAATGACACCAATACTTAAGCCAATTGTTGAAATTGATCATCTTGTCTTCATATTGTGGCATCATTCTTGGTGAGGGTAAGATGCTACTCAAGGTCAGGGTCATACCAGCCTGGGCTACATGCTCAGAGAGCTCCTCTATGTCTCTTTTCATGTAGTCCAGGGAGGTACGTCTCAGGTCATTCACACCAGCATGGACAATGACTGAGTCATATTTGTACTTGCCTTGGAGTGACCTGAGTGCTTGTGTTATGTGGCGGATCCTAGCGCCAGACAGGCTGCTCACCGTGACCTTCTCCTTGTTCTGCCTGGTGAGTGGGACGTCAGTGTGCCTGACGATAGAGTCACCTATTACAAGTGTATCAGGTGTGTTGTTTAGCCTTAAGGGCTGTGACTGTTCGGCACACTGGCTTTGTGAGATATGTGTTGCACGTGTTTTGTTTTGGGATAGCGGTTGCTTGGGTGTCTGCTTTGGAGGTCTCTGCTGCTTAGGCAGATCTTTATTTAGAGCCTCCGAGTATGTTTTTGTGTGATTATGTGTTTGGTTTGCTGTCGTAGTAAGTCTATGTGAGACTGGAATTGTAGTGAGTGTGGTTTCCTTCTCCTCCTGACTGGTTATGCCAGTACTGAGTTGAGAGAGCTTAGCCTCCAGTTTGGCTATATGGTTGCATCTCTCACATGTGTTGGAATTTGTTGGGAGGAGGAGAGGGTTGTCTGTGTATATGAGGCAGTTGTAACATTGCCTCAAGATTCCCATATTCACCAGCTGGACCGGAGAGGAGATTGACAACTGACCTTTGGACATGCTAGAATAATATTGGGAATTCCTTTATAATTGAAAACAAGGGCCAATGGGGAGCGAGGGTGTAGTGCTTTTAATTTTTAGTGCTGACTTATAATTGCTTTAGTGAGCAAGTGCCAGGTAACAAGTGCAGTGTGTTACATGTAACTTAAATGCAAAAACGACAAACAGTAACTTTCTTTCAAGCGAAGCAAGGAAATAAGTACAGTAAGCAATGCAGATATCACTAGGGATCCACAGACAAGAGCAGATAACAGGGACAATACTATGTGAACATTCCCAGACATGACATCAGATGCGTTGTTTGTCAAGAGTGTGCCAGCAGCTATGTGGGATGTGTCAATTTCTATAGCATGTTGCATGTTAACCTGTTTTTTCTCTGTGAGTAAGTTATCTATGGAGCAATGGTGAAAAAATGTGGAAGACAAAAACTTCAACAACATTACTAATGAGGCTGTCTTTTAGGATTTAGGCTCTTATACTGCAGACTTCACTGACTGAAGCATATAGAGTAACCTTATTACAGAAAAATTATTATTTAGAAATTATGTTTACTTTGCAAGAATAATACATGTATAGTTATTTCTAGCAAAGCTACTGTTGAAGGGCAGGTAGGACTTAATAGTCAGCTACTACTATAACTGCCCTCTACTTTATAGCAGGATATTGCTGGATCATCCTTCACCTACAGTTCAACAAACTTCACCTTCCTTTTTGGAAAGATTTGTTTATTAAGACTATCAAAGATTTGAAAATAAGCCAGATGAATGTAGGAGGCACTCTTTCAATTTAGTCAAAAAGGTAGTTCCTCCCATCCCATGAAGACTTATTTTCAGAGTGGGGAATTTTCCAAAGAGTAATAAGATGGCAAAAAGGTTCATCACGATTTCTGTTCCCTTAAAAAAGGCATCAGTTTTTGTTCTAGCAGAGCTAAGGGGAAACAAAATTTCCCATCAGCCTTCAAAATGTATCTTATTAGTGGCAGCCATCCAGTTGGATAATTAATCTACCTGTAAGATAAGACTAGAAACAAGGTATAAGAAAGGGAAACACCAACTCTAAGACACTTCTTCACGTTTTGATTGCTACACAAATTAATAGGAATGAATGGTATTCCTATGACAAGGGGGGATAGTAAGTCAGTGGAATGCAAATTTATATCTGAAGTTTATTTACTGTTTTTCAAAAATGCTTTATTTTTATATTAATTAAAAAGGTAATTTCTTGGACTGCCTGGATTTACTCAGGGTGATGGACCACAAGCTGAAGCTGTTATTTTCAAATAACATGAAATATTATTATATTAATTTTATAATTTTAAATAACATGAGTGTAAATACAACAGAGTACTTCTACACCAGTTTCCCTTTCTCGTATGACAGCTTTGACCACGCCTGCAAAAAATGTGATAATGCAGAGCCATTTTGAAAGTTTAAAAGTATCAAGTATGCAGAGAACTAGGCATTATAAAGTATGTCTACAAATCATACTATGCATGTAATGAAAGAGGACAAAGGACAACAGCAAGAATACAGTAATATTACAGAAAAATTATCATTTAGAAATTATGGTTACTTTGCAAGAATAATACATGTATAGTTATTTCTAAGTGTGATGTCACATAGATGGTTAAAGCTGGTAATTATATATGATCACCACGTTCTTGGATTTCTTTAAGATCAACTGAATGTTTACATAGGAGTTTAGAAAACAGAATTTTACTTCTACAGTATTATTTGAGTTGTCAGAAATGGAAATATATATGGCCAACCCTCACTTCTGTCCACTAATACAAGGTTGGGATACTAGGCCATGTCCCACTTTACTGAACATTAGCTGATAAGGTGGCCTGAAAAAGTTAAGACTTTTCATGTTAGATTCAGTGATTTTATTACAAAATTGAGTTCTAGTATCAATTAATATGATTATCGTATCATTTGTGAAGCTAAATTTCTACCTACAGAATAGACCACATGATGATTGCATGCATACCTCTTAACTGTACAGAATTCCTCAGTAAATACCAGATTTGAGGGCAAAATATTGGGGTTCCACGAATTCCCAAGTGGCCCCCTTAATTTCTGAATTTTCTCCTGTTTTTTTTAATTTTTAAGTTTTTTTACTCCTGACATCATTACGTGCACGGCGTGCATGATGATGTCAGGCTCACGAGGCTGCCGAGCTAATTTACTTCAAGCACATCTTTCCTCCCATGCTCCTACCTCCAGGTAAAAACTGAAAACTTAGAGGCTACACTTAGAGCTTATATGTGCTAGTGTTAGAGAAATGGCAGGAATTACATTTACTTAACCGTGGGCTATGTGCTTAACTTTGTGTGTATGTGATGTGGTTAATGGCAGGTGTGTGGTTACATTTACTAGTTAATGGCTGCTATGTATTTAAGGGCAGGAGAAACAGCTGCTATGTGCTGTGTTACATTTAGAGAAACTTGGCTGAGCTGCTGTGTGTGATTTACTTGCAAGCATTACATTTACATGTGTGTGTCTGTGTGTGTGTGTGTGTGTGTGTGTGTGTGTGTGTGTGTGTGTGTGTGTGTGTGTGTGTGTGTGTGTGTGTGTGTGTGTAAAAATGCCCCAGTTAGGTATAAACTTACAAAGACATGCATCTGGAATGTTTCTCCCCAGGCCTCCACTGAAAACTGGCTTTGTTCCAAGTCGGACTTTCCCAGTAAACAAATGTTAAATAAATAAACTTCTGGTTAGAGCTACTTGGACTCAAACCCTGTACCTTAGGTACAAGGAGCAAGAGTCTAAACGCTCTACCCATTCCACCACCACTTGTGATTCAAGAAATTAACCATAGTTCTCAATTTTCAAAAGTTTTACAGAATGTCTAGCTCATACTTTTAGTCTATTCCTCTTAAAATTTGTGGTTTTCTATTTGAATTCACTAAATAATGATAGCCATTTTAGTTTCTGTCTTCCTATCTTTTAGGAAATGCATGGTAATACAAAAACATTTTATTCTAGTAGCTTTTCTAAGATTATACAAGCAATGTTTAAAATGTGTCCTTGATTTGGGGGGCCTTTGTCGTCCCCACCCCCCCAATGAATTTTGGCTTTTTCTGTATTTCTTGTGCTGCATAGTTCTTCAGGGGGAGAGAAGTTTATTGCTGCTTATGCCAAGTCTGTTTGTGTTAGTAGCACAACAGGTAGAATACTTGCTGTGGGTTCTACTCCCACAATATGTAGATGGATTGCTGTTACAGTACTGTGTTGTACTTTTAAAGGGGGTGGATGCTGCAGTCCTGAGAATGTCCTCTTTGGCAAAGATACCTAGTAACTATGAACCTGTTGTCAGTTTGCCATCCATTCCCTATTGCAATATTACTAGCTTATCATTTTTAATGTAACATAGGCAATTTATTCCTCAAGGGCAACAGGCACTTTATTTGTAGATGAAATAAAGAAATATAAAATTGTTTGCTAGCAGCAACCTCTTCATTAGTTACAGATCTTGCAGATCTTTTTAATGTGGAATTATTTAGATGACTTTTACTTCCGCAAAGATAAGCCATATTACTCTGATAGAGTGGCAAAAGAAAATACACATAATACGAGTAGAGAGCTAACATCAACTCCTATGGTTTTACCTTATACAAAGGATATAAAAGGGTTTGAAAACATTATCCATCAGAACTGGCACATGTTGCTAGTAGATGAGGAAACTACTACTATAGTAGGTACACAACCACACGTTGTATTTAAAAATAAGAGAAATTTAAAACAACAGTTGTGTTATCCAAGAATAATTAGGATGACAGACAATATAGTGAAAGGTATACATAGATGTGGACATTGTGCATACTGCACCTATATAGACGAGTCTAGATTTTTTAAGCATCCAGGAACAAGGCGTCTTTGGGAGCTTAGAAACTCAGCAGACTGTAACACCAGTAATGTAGTATATGTAGCTCACTGTTAAATATGTTTCCAATTCTATGTAGGCAAGACTAACCATCACCTTAGGGAATGAATTAGGGACCACCTGTACTGCACTACTAAGGAGAAAATGTATAGTGCTTTGGCTAAGCACACTTTGGTCAAGGGGGATGAACATATATTCATGTTTATGGTTTTATATGTCCAAAATGTAAACATTAGGATGGGTGATATAGTCAATACAACTGAAAACATGGAAGTACAATAGATTCTGAGACTGGGAGCACACAGAGGACTGGGCCTAAATAACAGTGTTCCTCTGAAACCAGCATTGAAATCTAGAAAGTTGAGATAATTTATAAACAATATGTACAATATAGTGGAAATAAATTGCACATACACATGCATTATTTTTATAAATAAATACATATATATATATATATATATATATATATATATATATGTTAACTTTTTAGTTTTTATTAGCCTTAGTTTTAATTAAATGTGTGTAACCAAGGTAATTAATTTGCTTGTGATATGACTGGTTAATTTGAATTGAAGTAAAGTATTTAAGTGCTGCTAGCTTGTGAATGAATTATCTGATGAAGCAATGGTCACCATTGCGAAAGCGGTCACCTTTTTGTATTAATACAGAGGATTTTATTCTGTTGTGGTCCTGCCTTTTATTCCAGCTACCTTCTTTACTGGATTTATGTGTTTGAGACTTTTTACACCTGGGCTGTTTGAATTTGCTGAGATTTGTTTGCTGTTTACATTTTATTCAATGTTTAAATAACATAAAAGCCAAACTTAAGTTCACACATAACTGATTTTCATTTTGGTTTTTCTTGGCTTTATCTATATATGTAGAACATCTAACTGTAATATTTTATTAACAAGATTATTCTTGTAGCCCAGGCAATATTACATGCTAAAGTATTCAGCATAAACATAGCATTTGTAAACATTACTAAATTGTATTTTATTTTGAATTTTGGATTGGCCACAGACCAGAAAGATTTAGTTATTAATTCTAAAAGATCACAGATTTTATTAGAGTATATAAAATGGCTATGGTTCATGATCATTACAAGATTTAGGTAAGGAAATTGATTTTTAACACTGCATTTGTTACTAGTGAAAAAATGTGTTAATGATAATAAAGTTTAGACATCTAGAAATATTGACTTGAATAAATTGCAGATATTAAGTTGAAAGAAGTCTTGTGTTGCAGCTGTCCTTACTGCTCAAATACAAAAAAGACTGACAAGGTGTAAACACTCTTAATAGGCTACTATATTTAACTGTAAACATATTGATTGTAAAAGTGAAACTTGATTTAAGCTGCCACTTGTCGAAGCATTTATAATCAATAAGAAACAAGAATAAAGAAAATGTGTTGTTAATACATACTGAAAATATAGTATTGTACATAATTTTCATCTCAAACGTGGATAATACAGCTTTAGAAACAGGACATACTTCCAGCAATGGAGCCATACTGACACAATTTATTCCCTGGTTAATTCTGTAAATGTTAGTTTATTTTTAGTTAAAATTATAAAAAGTTGTAGGCATTTACTACTTATAACTTAAAGAAATGATGAGGCAGGCATATTTGATGGCAAAAAGCAGAAGCCAACAATGACAAAGCAGTCAGATATTATAGAAGCTGTTGGTTGTGAAAGCAGACTACAAAAGTGATGATCAAATGATGGGGCCTGTAATAAAATGTGAAGGCTGCTAGCCTAGCTAGATAGAATTTTGTAAATAATTCTATGTCATTGTAAATATTAATAAGATCACAGCCTTGTTTTACAAATATAAGAAAACTGTGTTATGCGTTGAGCTTCAAAAATGTAACCACAGTACACTCTGGGAAAACAGCAGAAATGTGTATAAACTCTATACCTATGTAATGCATGTTTTATGGTAGAAAACGGGGACATACAGAGTTAACTTGCAAACTCTAAGAAAATAAGCTGATAAAAAAAAATATTTTATGACTGTGTGTAATCTTAAGCTAAGAGACAGGATGTCTGGGCTAGGAGCTTCTTTCTATTGTCTTAAGACAGAGATAATTACTAGGTTTCACATATGAAGTATCTTTTATTGCTGTCACTTCCTGGCAGCTGCGGATCACAAAGAAATGTTAAATTTTAAGTTCTGTGAGCCAGTGAAACTTAAGCAGAAGTGACAAGAATGATGTATTCTGAAATTACTCAGTAGTAATGTGTATTATCAACTTAAGGACTATCTCAGAAAGAAAGAAAAGTGCATTTTGTATTTTGTTCTGAAGCTGACAACAACTCACCAGCACTTGCTTTGCTCTGTAAGACCTAGATCTTAGTATTTCTCTTAGAGACAGATAGGAATATAGCCAGATTAATCTAGCTGTTTTCTATATGTCAGACTGTCCTACAATGTTGTTTTAAAGTATTTCCTGTGATTTCTGAACTCTCTATTCTCGCTGTGTTAAATTAATGAGTATTGTCTTGTGTTTTTATTATTTATTATTAAACATTTTAAACTTTTAATTGTGGCTGTTTTATGTAGAGAATGTAAGCTTTTAGAGTACTTGCATGTATTTGGTGATACTGTACAAGCCGCTCCACTGGCCTTAGCCCTGGGTCCCACTTACTATTTGGATAACATTAACATTACACAGTAGAGTTGGACACCCTTTGGTAAGGGCCTTTAGAGTAGCTGATAAGAGTAGTTGGTGGCAGTGTTTACTACCTTATAGCCTGGGCAGAACGGGGTATAGCTAGTGAACCTGTGCTAGCCTTCCCCAGGAGTGGCTGTGTGTTTGTATATAAATCAAATCTCAAAGTGTGTGTGCGTCAGCTACTTGGGCAGGGACACAAAGCACTGGTTGGACAAAGAGGGTACTGGAGGTTTTGGCTTGACTACTCAGCTGAGATCTGAACCCTATAGCTGTGCCAGTGCTGAGTCTTATTGGGGATCTGGACAGAAAGTGAGAAACCAGCCCCAGACTGACTGTGATCTCTGTGTGCTCTTAAGGGAAATTGTACTTTACTGTGTGTGTACTTGTTATCCTCTCAATGTGGACACCTTTCACTGGTGCTAGTGGTGAGGATTGAGGGTCCCTGATTACTGGGCCAGTGCACGGGTGTCACAGGGCCAATAGAAGTTCAGACCCAGGATTCACACAAGACAACAACTGCATTTGTTCTCTGTATAAGTTACTGCAAAGCTGCAAAGGTGAGATCAGAAAAGTAAGTGAACAGCTTGTCAGTTATATAGCTAAACATAATGAGCAAGAAACAGAGATGGTGCATGCCATAAATTTGCCTGTGATCACTATAGCAGAGCAGTGAAAAGATAATCAGGATCTGAAATACAAATATTTCTATGTCTTAACTGAACTAGAACCACTGAGGGAAAAGCAAATGAATTATGAAGACAGGGATCAACAGAAAAAATATTCATGTTATAGGAGTTCCAGAAAAGGAAGAAGGAAACCACAGTGTGGCCTTTGTCCAGGTCATATTGCTAACCAGGGTGGTTTTACAAGCTGGCAGATACAAACTGATCAAGTTCACAGAGTTTTGTTCTGTAGCACTATGGGTAAAGTTAGAGAACTGAAGCATTTACTTGTACTATTACATACTTATAAGGTAAAAAAACAAGTTATGTACTTAGCATAACATTCCATGTGAGTTGTTCATCTCGCCTTCATTCTTTACTGATGGGTTCGGAGCCGATCCCTCAGCTCTGAGTCAGCCAATTGCAAAGCTCAAGGTCTTCAAACAGCATGAGGCCAAGTCCCTATCCCATGATGCACCTAGAGTTACCTCAGATCTTGTTTGCTGCGTATAATAATACCATATGTCATTCTTTCACTCCCAAGAAAGGGTATAGAAGGATTGAGCAACCAGGATGGGTCTCGCATCTCGGTCATCTAACAGCCCAGGAGGGAGGGATGTAAGAAGAAGGCAAGATGAACAACTCACATGGAACATTATGGTAAGTACATAACGTCTTTATGTGAAGTTGTTCTATCTCACTGTTCATTCTTTAGTGATGGGTAACGTCCCAAGCACCATCAATCTCGGGTGGCTCACGGGAGTATATTTCTCAGGACCGTGGATCCAAAGGAGGCCCTGTCCCTGGAGGCCTTGTCAACTTTGTAATGAGTGATAAAGGTATGAGGTCTTGACCAAGTGGATGCTGTGCAAATGTTATCAATAGGAAGTCTGGCAGAAAAGGCAGATGATGTAGAAACTGCTCTGGTTGAGTGAGCTTTAATTTTATGCTGCAAAGGCATATTGGCAGCTGAATAAGCAAAGGTGATACAATCAGATAACCATTTAGACAGAGTTGTTTTAGCCACTGGTCTACCTTGCCTGGAGTCTGAAAATGAAACAAAAAGCTGGTCCGATTTTCTGAAGTCTTTTGTTCTATCCAAATAAAATCTGTGCTGTCTGTGAACATCAAGTTTGTGCAGCATGTACTCTAAATTGTTTGAATGGTTGGGGAAAAAGACTGGCAAATCAATAATTTGGTTGAGATTGGTTTCAGTGCAAACTTTGGGTAAGAATGAGGGATTTGTTCTAAGTGAGACTCTGTCAGCATGGAATATCAAATAAGGAGGATGGATAAAGCCTGAAGCTCTGACACAATGCGGGCAGAAGTAATAGCTACAAGGAAGATGGTTTTCCATGACAAAAATTTGAGGTCACAAGAGGAAGCTGGTTCAAATGGTGGAAGAATTATGCAGGAAAGCATAAAATTTAGATTCCGTTGAGAATAGGGAGATTTCATGGGTGGTCTAATATGAAAGGTCCCTTTGAGAAAGACTTTGGATAACTTGTGAGACAACATTTAATCCTTCAAATCCAAGATGAAAATTAGAAATAGCAGCCAGCTGAACATGAACTGTTGCTGCTGCAGCTCCTTTGTTAAAAATCATAGCCAAGAACTCTAAAATGGAGGCCATAGGGGCTTGGTAAGGATCAATATTGTTTTTAGAGGCCCATATAGACATTTTTTTCCATTTGCTAAGATATAGCTTCCTAGTAGAAGATTTATGAGAGGATAAGAGGATATGTTTTGTCTCACTGGAGAGATTATGGAACCTGGCTATTATGGGAATTGGAGCAGCCAAGCTGTCAGCTTCAGGGACTGCAGAGAGGGATGAAGTTCCCCCGACGAGTGAGTCAGAAGGTCCGGAACTGAGTCCAGAATCCAAGGGTCCTCCAAAAGATAAAGTCGAAGGAAGGGGAACCAAATCTGATGAGGTCAATGAGGGGCTATTACAATGATGGTCCTTCACAAGGTTTTTGCTTTCTGTAGAACCTTGGGTATCAACAGGATTGGTGGAAATGCATAGAGACTCGGAGGCCAATCGTGTATGGGTGTGTCCTTTGGGACTTCTCCCGGAGGGGGAATCAGGGCAAAGTAGCTTCTGCATTTCGTGTTCATGTGACTGGCAAAAAGGTCACAGCAAGTCTAGACCCACATGTGGAATATCCTGTCTGCTATTTCTTTCTTGAGGGACCACTCATGGGGCAACAAGGTTGCCCTGTTCAGCTTGTCTGCTATCACGCTGGATTTCCCCGGGATGTGCGTTGCCAACAGAAAGTGCTGGGTGGAAACAGCCCACTGCCATACTCTAAGAGCCTCGCAACAAAGGGGATAAGACCTGGTTCCTCCTTGTTTGTTCAAATACTAGACCACCAACATGTTGTCTCTCTGAATCGCAATCATGCCCAGAGGAAGAGAGTCCTGAAAGTACTGCAACACCAAAAGTACTGCTTTCATCTCCAGGACATTGATATGCAGATGTGTCTCTTGATCGGCCCATGTGCCTTGGGCTATCTTTCCATGAAAATACCTCCCCACCCTATCAGGGTAGCGTCCGTGATCATTCTGGCTGCTGGATGGGGTAGTACAAATGAGCGTCCTATTGTGACATGAAGTGAGGTCAACCACCACTGAAGATGCTTTTTGCAGGAATTTGTGATCATTATCGTGTGAGACATGGGAAGCTCTTGGTAAGACCATTGAGTGAACAACAACCATTGTAGTATCCGAATGTGCATACGAGCTAGTGGTATGGCTGGAATTGCTGCTGCCATCATGCCTAACAATTTCAGAACTTCTGATGCTGATGCTCTGTCTTTGGATATCAGAACAATGACATGCTGACGAAGAAGAAAGACTCTTTCTATTGGAAGCTTTAATGTGGTGGTGGTGTCTAGTTCTGCCCCGATAAAAACGATATGCTGCGATGGCGACAAGGCAGATTTTTCTGAGTTGATTGTAATGCCCAGTTGATTGCAGAGTGACAGAGTGGACTCCCTGGCCTGAATAAGTTGATGCCTGGTGGTGGTGGTAAGGAGCCAATCATCTAGGTACAGAAACACCTAGAATCCTAGACACCTCAGGTAAGCTGTGACCACTGCCATGCATTTGGTAAACACTCTGGGGGCTGTAGTGACACCAAAGGGCAGGGCTCAAAACTGGTAATGACTGGCTCCCAGCTGGAAGCGCAGATGATCCCTGGATGGCCTGGCCATTTTTATGTGGTAGTACGCATCCTAGAGATCTATGGAGCACATCCAATTGTCTTTCCCTAAGAAGGGAAGTATAGAATGAAGCATGACCATCTGGAACTTCTCTTTCTTTAGATATTTGTTCAGTCTGCTGAGGTCCAATATGGGTCTCCAGTCCCCCGTCTTTTTTGGAACTAAAAAGAATCTTAAGTAAGCTCCAGATCCTGTCTGGTTTGCTGGGACTGGTTGGATGAATCTTTTTCTTAGCAACATTTGGACCTCTATTGTTGCTTGTTCCCTGTAACTGGGTGAAACATCTGGGATTTTTCTTATGGGTGGAGGGGGTGTGATGAATGGGATGAAGTATCCTCTGGAAATTATACTTTGTACCCAGCTGTCTTTTTTTTATTTTGAGCCAAGCATCTGGGACAAAAATAAGCAACCCCGACTGCCTCCAGAGCAGGACAGTCGGGCATCCTTTCCGGAAAACTGGTAGGGCTTGCTAGAGAAGTGATCTCTGTTGGCATGGTGTTGCAGACCCCCTCTGCCGCGAGGGCAGCATCTTCCATTATTGCCCCCTCCTCTGCTTCTGGAGTGGGGGTTTACCACGTGTGTCCTGAAAGGCTCCTTGGGCTTTTCGGAACCACATTTTTCCTCCCCTTTGACCCTTAGAGTAGGGTCTTGTAGGGCTGGAAAAATGGACCCAGATGGCAGACAGAGTCTTTCCGTCCTGCTCACACCTATAAAGGTTTCCTTCACTTTAGGCCTGAAAAGGGACGAGCCATCAAAGGGAGTATTCATGAAGGATGACTTGAAGGGCTCTGCAAAGGAACACAAGTGCATCCAGGAGTGTCTCCTAAGAGCAACTCCTGTACCCGCTGCCCTACTCATTCTATCAACTGCATATGAGATGAGGCGTATGGATGAGTTTACTATAGAATTGAGGGTAGCAAGCTGGGCGGCGACTTTGTCGGTAGTTCCTGCAGCTACTGTACCCTGAAGAGTATCTCCTAGCTTTTTAAGGAGATCTCTTTGTAACCACGTAAAATGGGTTAAATAGTTGAGCGAATGAAGAGCAAAAGTCGCTGAACTAAACATGAGCTTCCCATTGCTATCCATGATCCAAGCGTCTCTGTTAGGAGGATGGATAGACGAGGAAGTTTCAGACATTTCCTTTTTGGTGGCTGCCGCCCCCACCATGGCATCAACTGGAACGCCTTTTGTTAAGAAAGATTTGTCAAGGGGGGCAGAAATGAACTTATTAGGCCTCCTATGGACAGCCTCCATAGTATCCGGAGACTCACATGCCCTTCGTGAGACCAGCTGCATCAGCTCATCGAAGGGCAGAGACAACCAAGAAGTGGAGGGCTGAGACCTGAAAGCCTTCAGGAGAACTGACTCATCTTCAGTAGGGCTTTTAGACTGCCATTCACCCCTCTGCCTAAGGATTACAAGTATCTCAGCGAATGAGATATCTTCAGAGGGGGACCATGGGGATCCTTCTGACTCATTTAAGTCAGTATCCGATGTTAGAGACTCCTGGGGGGAGTCTAGAGGTTTCCTCTTACACAATCTCTTCTTGGGAACCTCATCAGTGGGAGGTTCTGGTGAGGTCTCAGAAGAGTAAAGGCCACCCAATGGGGCTTCCTGAGGCTCTGGGTCTCTACGCTTGGTCAGGATGTGTGAGGCAGAAGCAGACACAGGCGCTTTAGGGGAGGAGGAAGCCAGACCTGAGGTTGAGTATGTCCTAGGAGACATGACTCTCCTCATGGCATCGAAAGCACCTCTGCTCTGATGCAAGGGAACTGACAGAGCCAAGGAAACTGTCGATATCCTCGGCACTGGGACTGTGGGCTCTGAACCAGAGGTAGGAGCCAAGCTCATCTGAGCCGAAGCCCCAAGAGGCAGAGTTGGAACTGACAAGTCGGTCTGACTATCCTCCCCGGACCCGACCACAGAGTGTTGGCTCTTAAGAGTCCTCGATTGGCACCGAGGATGTCAGAGTGCACAAAGCCAAAGACACTGGAGCAGGCATCAGCTCCAAGGGTTCCACAATCAACAGGTTAGACTCCTCCAGCTCCAAAAGACCAGGATGGCTCGGGGGAGGAATAGATTGAGCTGGTGCAAGGGTCTTCAGCTCCGAAGCCATTTGGGTCAAAGCCAATAAAATTTTTGCCAAGGCCGGTGCCGATAACAGCTTCTGCACCATATGATCCACAGCCAGATCAGAAAGGCTGATAGAGGACCAAGATGAGCACACTGAAGGTGATACCGACTGTAGTAATGGACTCTTAGGAGCTTCGGATACCAGTTCTAACAGTGGGGACCAGCTCCGAAAAAAAAAGACTGTCGGTTCCAATGGCAGTGGAGCCAAAGTCAAAGATTTTTTCGATTTCTTAGAGTCTGAAGTCTTAGAAGACTTTGAGAACTTGTTGGATCCATCTTGGTCGCTCAAAGCTTCTTGAAACGAGGGTTTCAACAAACCTCTGTCAATTAGTTTTCTTTTCCTTTCCTGTAGTACCCTGGAGGAGAAGGAATGGCATATAGAACAGCTATCCTGTAAATGCAGGGCTCTTAGATAGTAGACACAATTTACGTGGCTGTCTGTTACAGACATCTTTTGGCCACATTTGGGGCACTTCTTGAAACCAGACTTAGGATGTTTCTCTTGGTTAGCCATAGTAATCTCAAAGAAAATATTAGTGTCACCACAGAAAATCCTTAACAGTAATTATTCACACAAACCTTAATAAACTCAGGTTAAGACACACACACACACACACACACACACACACACACACACACACACACACACACACACACACTAATCCTAATATAAATGTTAAAGTGACAGAAAAAGTCTGTCTAATGCACACAACAAGAAAATTCTAAGCAGACTATGTAATAAAAAGAGGATAGCTGCTAAAAGACACAGCAAACCTTATCTAATATTGTCTAAGGAATATTATATGACAAAGATACTGTCAACTGCAAGCTTCAACAGTAATTAACTAGTAAGTTTATCTAAAAAAAATCTTAAGGCTAAACACACCACACAGCAAATAACTATAACTAAGTGATAGGTATAAATTGTGACAAAGGTCACTGAATAAACATACTGTAACATATAGAAACAAGTTTTAAACTAGGCCTAAAACAAGAGGCCAATTAGAAATTTTTAAAGCACACTAATGGGAAGGGATATAAGAAGGTAAGCACACCAAAAAGGTATGAAAGCTTTGTATAAATCTACCAAACTACCTTAAACTATCTAACTAGCAAAAAAATTTTTAAGTAAAGAATGAAAAAACAGTTTTACTGTCCCGAGCTAATGCTGAACTTCTGATCTGTTGCAACGGCAAACTAGATCTGAGGTAACTCTATGTGCATCATGGGACAGGGACTTGGCCTTGAGCTATTTGAAGACCTCGAGCTTTGCAATTGGCCAACTCGGAGATGAGGGATTGGCTCCGAACCTATCAGTAAAGAATGAACGGCAAGATAGAACTTCACATGATCAAATATTGTCTTTGCTTTGGCACCATGGGAAGATTTACAAGACTTGAGATAAGTAACTTATTTTGACAATGTCTGCCGCTATATACTAAGAGGCAAACAGCATGATTTTTGGCATCAGAGGAGAACTGGGAAAGCAGAGGTTTCATATATTCTATCCATTTTCACATTATATTTTCTACTGGAGTTAGCACTTTTTCTGACTCACAGAAACTGCTGTTCACATGATCCCACAGGACTGAAAGAGGCAGGTGAGACACTGCAGGCTGTGGAGAAGGAGGAGGCAGTATCTGAAAATAGTGACTCAGCAAAGCTTTCTCAAAGAAACTGAAAATATTCAGATGGACTGCTCAAATGCGTTGGCAACCTTTAAAGCTTGTATAATGCGCAACCAAAGCTGCCCATACTATGACAAAAAAGCTTGGTTAAAAAAACAAAGATGGACAGAGTGCATTCAGTTGTTACCAATATTACAAAAATAAGGTTAAGTTTGCTGTTTAATAATAAATGCATCTTTTGCCATACTATAACACGTGTAAAGAGTTATTAAATGAGGGTTAAATGCTTATTATAATGAAGGCAATCAGACAAAAAGTGGCATGAGGAGCATCTATTCACCACAAGCCTGGCTGACAGAGTGAATTCTGGATGTCAGAAACATACAAATAATTGTTTATGCATGCTGCTTACAAATTATTCTTTTTTATACAAATATAAATATAATGCCATATTAAAGTGAAGTGTATACTGATTTGAACAGTCTCTAGAAGAGCAGTGCATGTGGGGAGGGAAGCTTCTGTCTTTTCTAGATTAACCAGAGTAAATAGTTGGCAAGTTAACACAATTTAAGACAGGGGCTCTTATTAATGAGGTTATATGGACAGGAATTGCCTATTTTTATACATATTTATTTTTTTATTTCCAGGTTGATTACCAGGGAAGTCCACTGGGCCAAAATGACGCATTTTCAGTTGAGTCGAGGAGAAAAGCTCCAAGATACATTATACAGTTGAGAATACAAAGATACAAAAGTGTAAAACTTACATTATATAATACAGTTACAGATAAGTACATTCAATGACACGCATAGTCAACAAAATTCATTGTGGGTGGTCTTATGGGTTATACAGTTTCATTTGAGCAAACACTCATGTATTTGGTGTGAAAACAGTTTACATACAAACATTTAAGTAAATGTGGGTGCACTTTACATGCACACTTTTAAAGTAGGAAGCTATTTACAATATTTACAAAGTTGAGTCATGTGATAAGTAGCTATAAGAGATGAAGAGAGCTTAGATACATTCATAGAAAATTAGCTATGGGAGATTATAGAGAGCTTAGGAACCTGAGAGAGAATCCCCTGGGGATAATATACTTGGAATGATTAGGTGGGATGAAGGCAGGTACATTTCCATTTTGTGGACAGGTGTTTGAAAAGCTGGGTTTTGAAGTTTTCTGAGTTTGGTATGGTTCTTAGAGAGGAAGGAAGAGAATTCCATTTTTTGCCTAGTGAGACAGAGAGGAGAAGTTGGCCAGCTGGATGTTTGGGTTTGTGGATAGCAACTAGGCTTTGATGTTCAGATCTGAGTTCTGTTGGGGGTGTAAGGGGGGAGGATATTTGTTAGAGCTGGGCATTTTGTTGGGTGAAATACAAGTCTGTGTGTAGTGGTGAGCTGGAGGAAATCTAAGTAGTTTGGGAGTTCAAGCCAATTTAGGGATCGTAGGGTAAGGCAATGATGGGTAGAAGTTTTGGATTTGGTAGCAAATTTAGAGATTTTATTGTAGCAGTTTTCTAGTTTGGAGGTGATAGAGGAGGACAGGTTGGTTAAGAGAGGGGCTCCATATAATAAGGAAGAAAGTAGATAAGCAGTAGCCAGAGTATGCCTAGTAGAGTAGGAGAGAAAGCAATTGTTCCTGTACAGCATACCTAGCTTTTGGTGGGCTTTCTTAATATTTTGTTTAATATGGGTATCAAATTTGAGCTGTTCGTCAATAGTAATGCCAAGTAGTTTAGCAGAAGGAACCACTTCTATAGGTGAGTTGGTTTGACTAAGAACTTTGAAAGCATTTTTGTCATAGGAGTATGTCTTTGTGGGAGGGAATAGTAGAATTTTTTATTTATTTGCACTGAGAGAGAGGTGGTTTTGGCGCATCCAGTTTTCGGTTGTAGAAAAAGCAGTTTAGGTTTTGGTCAGCAATTCAGAGAGGTTTGAGGCAGGGCAGACTAAGGTTGAGTTGTCTGCATATTGAATGATTTTGGCATCAGGAATAGCAGTGTGAAAGTTATTGATGAAGATGTTAAAAAGCATAGGTCCAAGGATGGATCCCTGTGGTACACCAGTTGGGGAAGGTAAGAAGGAAGAGGTGGAGTTCTTCCATTTAACTGCCCAAGGATGGATCCCTGTGGTACACCCGTTGGGGTCGGTAAGAAGGAAGAGGTGGAGTTCTTCCATTTGACTGCCTGAGATCTGTCTGATAGGTAACTGGAGAACCAGGATAAAGTGTTTGGTGAGACATGGAGGTTTGAGAGATGATAGAGAAGGTGTTTGTGGGAAACAGTATCGAATGCTTTAGACAGATCGAGCAAGACAGTAGAAACCAAGAGTCCTGAATCTCGGGCTTGATTGACAGTTTCAAGGAAAGAGAGTAGAGCAGTTATGGTCTGGGCAGAAGCCATGTTGGGTAGGTGTAAGAAGATTGTTTTGGGTCAGGAAAGGCATAAGTTGGAGATGGATGCTCTTTTCTAGGATTTTGGAGATTGGTGAAAGCAGAGCAACAGGGCGTAAGTTTGAGATGCTGGTGTTTTTGCCTCCTTTATGAAGAGGAAAAATATAAGCTGAGCACCAGAGTTTGGGGACGTACGATTCCTTTATACAGCTGTTAATTATGATGCTGATTGGGAGAGCTATACCATCAGCAGCACATTTTAGGAAGGAGGAGGGAATATTGTCAGGAGCATTAGAGCAAGGTTTAAGTTTGGACAGAAGTCTTTTTATAAAGTTAGTAGAGACAGGTTTGAGCACGAATATAAGGGGGGGTTATTAGGGGAGTTAGATGGAGAAGAGTGAGGGGCAGGTGGGTTATTGTTGAGAAAAGTCTTGGTCAGGTCAGAAATAGTTTCTACAAAAAATTTGTTAAATTCAGAGCCTAGTTCAAGGTCAGATTTGCTTGGGTCAGGACAAGGGTTATTCTTGGATCCTGGATTGAGGAGTGAGTTTATTGATTTCCAGAATTGCTTGGGTTTTTTATTGTTATTGGACTGGAGCTTGATATAGCAGGATTTTTTTGTCCTTGGTGATTAGTTGTTTTGCAAGGTTACGGAGCTGTTTGTATTGGAGCAAGATATTGGGCAGTTTATTGTTTTGGTAAAGCTTCCATAGTTTGTCCCTTTGGTGCATAATTTGTTTTGTATCTTTAGATAGCCAGGGAACTGTATTAGTTTTTATCCTTTTGTATCTTTGAGGGGCTAGGGAGTTTAGAGTGTCTAGGAAGACAGAGTTGAAGTAGTCTATAGCACTGTCAAGAGGAAGGGTGTTTAGAATTTGCCAGTTCATTTGTTTGAGAAAGTTGTGGGGTTGAAGCTACTGAGGTTGCGAGTGTGAATGTATTGATGCTGCTGTGGGGAAGAGCTAGTTGAGTGATGAATGAAAGCTGGGAGGTGGTTGCTAATGGTGTCAGGAATTGTGCCAGAGTTGGTTATTTTATTTGGATCAGAGACTAGGATCCAGTCTATAGTGGATCCAGGGGGATTTATTTTGTTAGGTCGGGTGATGGAGAGGAGCATTTGAGTGAGTTTATAGAGGTTGATGGATAGGGAGGGAGAGGGGCTATTGACTTTATTCCAGTCAATATTTACATCTCCTAGAATGTAGGTTTTGTAGTTAATTTCAGTAGAAGCCCATAGGAGAATATTTTCGAGGGTAGAGATATTGTTACTGGGTGAGATATATAGAGCTATGATGCAGATATTCTTGTGTTTATTCATTTTTAGTAGTCCAGCAGTGAGTTCAGTGTTCTTGAATTGAGGAATTGGACTTTGGAGGGGAATTAAGGTAAGAAGGTTGGAGTAGACTACGGCTGAGCCGCCACCTTTTTTATTTAGTCAGTCATTTCTGTAAGTATGAAACCCTGGGGGCAGGATCTCAGAGTCGGAGATGTAGGGTTTGAGCCATGTTTCAGAGATGGCTAAGATGTCTGGTTGGTTATGGCTTTTTAAACTAAAATATAAATGGAAATTGGTTAATATAAATAATATAGGTGGCTGGGAGGGTTCTCACTTCAATCAACACAAATGAAAAGCTGAGAGTGATGTTTTTAATATTTTCTGATGTTTCACAAGAATGGTGACTGTACCATTACATTTCAAGTATTTCTTGCACCAGTTACTTTTCAGGTATTTCTGCATGCTGAGATCTTTATGTTTTGAAAGGAGAATCAATGCAGACTTTCACTGTGTAGTTAGCGAAATTCATACCTAATGAAACTAGGTAATACTCAGTATTTGATTAGACCCTGATCATTGTAGGTACTGCAGCACATCTGAAGCATGCTTAAACTGGAGAGTTCATGGGGCACCTAACAAATTTATTATCACTGGATAATATTACAGGAAAAAAATGTTTGTACAGTGGGCTGAATAAATTAACTTTTTTTTATTTATTCTTTTTAGCAAATCTATGAGTTTTCTTGCTAACATTGTATTTATCATTTATTCTTGCTTACATTCAAACAGTGGCCATTGAGATCAACACCATCATTCCTGACCTCTCTGCCTTGCCTGTGGCCAAACCACCTTTTCCCCAAACCACAAATCTATTTTAGTTCTAATCTATTCCAAACTATTGATTTGCCTTACCTCAAATAGTAAATGTTTCCATCTCCTATCAGCTCTATTCTGAAAAATAATAGTTCCCTAATTTTAAATGCATGGTCCTAATATCAATCAACAACTGGTTCCTCCTAGTACATTCAAGTAAACAACTAATTTCTGGACTTCTCAAACATTTAAAAATTCAGATCAGATCACCCTGCAGATTTCTGTAAAAATATGGAAAATAATGTTAGTATGATAAACCTTTTTTCATGTGCCAAATCTTTTAGATTTCTAATCTGTCTCATAAAAAAATCTCGACCGTCTCCAGCCTGTTTATGTCTGTTCTTGAGTAGGCACAAAATCCCAAACCATAATCCATGACAGGTCTTATTACTGATCTATAGAGAGGGATCATGACTAATTATTGATAACAATTCCCATATCCTCATACTTAGGGCTATCACATATAACGGCAGCATTCAAACTATACAGGTACAAATGCTTGATTTTCCCCATTTTCACAGCCTTCTATTTTGAATAATTAAATTTCATCCCATTAAGCTGAGACTATTTAATTATAACTTCTAAATAATCTTGGATTGTGTGTTAATCTAATACTGAACTGTTTACCCTGATAGCCTTTACATTCCCTGCAAACTTCCCAACCCAGCATTCCTGATTTCCTTGGAAGATGGATGTAAATACGTGAAAGAGTAAAGTCCCTAAAACCAGTCCCTGAGGCACTCCCTTTAAGATTTTAATTCTTTAGATCTATGTTCTTTGACAGTCACTCTTGCAGAACTAGTGGATAAGCAACCAACCAATTACCTACTTTATAATTTAATCATTAAATTCAGTAATAAGGCACAAGTCACCAGCCAAATCCATTATTACTGGGTTTTGTTGGTGAACCATGGCACTAGTGTTCTCCCTTTATTTTGTTCTTAACCATTAAATTGCCACCTCAATAAAGCATTGATAATTTGATCATGTGGAACTGTATCAAAATCCTTGGATAAATATGCACAGGTCACATCAATGTCCAAGTCCATATCCAAGGCTTTAACTATGGCCACATAAAAGGCAACTAGATTATTAATGGTTAATCTTCCTGAGGAAAAAAATATTGATCCATATAATATGGTTGTTTATCTTTATTCAACATTAGTGAAACAAAAACTCTCTCAAACCTCTTTCCTATAATACTCCATAAAAACTGATAGGCCTATAATTCTCTGCCACAGATGTTTCACTACCCTTGTTAATAGTGGCAGCTAATGCAATTTTCCATTTTGAGAGGACTATCCCATGGTCCAAGGGTTATTGAAATAAATAAAACAGGATGTTCACAATACTATTCTTAAAAAGAAGACAGAAATAGCCCATTGGCTCCATCTGGTCAAGGTTTTACTTTTGTCAAGGCCTATTCAACTGTCTCTGAATTTAAATAAGGACAAACAGTCTTTTCCCCAATTTTATCCATTTTAGTATCATTATTAGATTAGTCACCCTCACTGATTTGCCAAAAAAAATTGCAAACGGTTCTGTTAGGGGGCTAGGATCAGCTAATAATATTCCATCACACATTAGATGGCTATTGTAATGACTTGCCTCATCCAACATATTTAACTGTTCATAGGTGTACACTAGGCTAACTATGACAGCAGCCTTTTTAAGCCTAGCCATGCATCCTAAATGTAGCTGCCAACATTCAGTACCCTATTTTAAGGGGTATATATAGGTTTGGGTGGTCAAGTATTTACAGGCTGCCTCTGTCCATTAGAGATACAGATGCCAGTCCAGGGGTGAATTTCCAGTTTCCCATCCACTGGTCCAAGTTTTGCTGGAATTGGGTTAGTGAAGAACTCTGCCTTGGGGTAGTCTCTGAGATATATACCTGTACTTCCAACATGTCTTATTTAAGTTGCAAGTCAGTTTTAAGTCCCTAGATCAGGTAATTCTGAAGCTGTTTTTTTTTTTTTTTTTTGTGGATATGAAGGTCCATCAGAGTGAGATCCAAGGATACCTTATATACCAGGAATACATTGTTTCTCAACAGTCTGTAGGAGACAGAGTACAGGGATTGAGCTTTGAAATAATCCACACAGGAGATGTTGTTTACACCCTGATTTTTTTTTTTGTGAGGAACCTCTGTGGGTGTTCAGTTGTTGCTTGTACCTAGCCAGGTACATACTGAAGGAGGGTACTTGTACTCAATGAATGGTCTGATGAGGGCCAAATACAAAGGAATGATGACTTCCTTGGACCTAGATGCCATACCCTTGCTTATAAGTTGCTCAGCACAGACTGATTCCCTTACTACCATAGACACATGATGGCCAAAGGCCAACTTATGGTATACATGCATACCCAAACCCTTGATTACTAGGTCTATTCTTAGGGGTGTATTATTAATGAGATAGTTTCCAGAGGTAATCAACTTTCCAAAGGATACCATTCTGTATTCAGTTTTACACCATAGCTCTGGAACCAGTTTTTGTCTGTGTCATCCCTTCTTGGAGGATATTAGTGTCTCGGGGGCATTCTAGAACTGCACCTAGCTTGCAATTGTCAGCAGAGTTGGTCAGTCAGAGGAACTTGACAATGGCCTTCACTTCAGAGAAGTAAATGCCAAAAAGGAGCAGACCCAGCAGAGCCCTGAGGGACACAGCTAGTGATTGGCCTCTTTGTGAAGTTGAACTCCCCTATCTTAACTCCTTGGGTCCTGAGATTCAGCAGTTGACATTGGGATTTACAACTAATTCACTGCATTGGTATACAATGTCTGAATGTGGTATTGTACCTAATGCCTTGGCCAGATCAACATAGGCAGTATGCACCATTTTGCCCTTATCCATTGCTTTAGTGACCTTCATGAAGAAGTCCACTAGGCTGAATATGTATGCTCAAATGTCCTTGATGAAACCAAACTAGACTGGATCCAGTGTCTGAAGGTTTCTGATGTATTTGTTAATCATTGCCATGATAATTCTTTCCATGACTTTGCATATGAGATTGGTCAGACATATGGGTCTGTAGTTACCTAGATCTATAGATGGCCAGGCCTTGTGGAAAAGGGTTACCATTGCAGTTCTCCAGTCTCATGGCACAAAACCTGTCAGGACATTACAGTTAAACAGTGACTCTAGTTATCCTGATAGGTCATGTTTCATTCTAGTTAGGAGGCATCCTGGAGCATTATCAGGGCCCATTAATGTGTTCTTGGCCATGGATAGTGCATTGTGGACCTGTTCTCTAGTGATAGTTGAGGGAGTTATGTTCAACAGTATTTCCTCAGGGTGTCTTAGGAGGAGAGAAGGGTAAAATTGGAGCTGAATTTCTTGACCATTAGATTTGATAAATTTTCTGGCTCAGTGTAGGTGGCTCAATTTACAGTTAGTTTTGCACATTTTTGTATACTGCCTTTGGGGTTGTGGACAGATAAAGAAAGCTTTATGATTGTCTTTCGTCTGGGAGGCTACTTTTTTCAAATTTGGCTTTGGTAGTCTTAATTTTCCTTCCAAGATGCTTGTTTAGATGGCTGAGAGATTTTTTTTTCTGCTGGGCATTACACTTCCTAATTTTTGCCATGACTTTCTTCATTTGGTTATACAACCTACTGATGTTGGGATTCTACCAGCATAGCTTGTTTTTGAGTTTATGTGCTTATGCCCGGTAGGCACAGCTATCTTTATGCATCTATTAGCATGATTGTGCAGGAGTTCTGTGAACAATTTTTCATAGGCAGTTGTGTTATCAGGGTTTGGGTGGGCTCAAAATTTTGCCAGATCATCACTTAATAGTAGAAGGTTTGCCTTACAATAGCTCCTAAACATTCAAGGGTTAGCTGTGGTCTAGGTCTTTCTTTTTATTCCAAAAGTGACAGTTTTTTTATGGTCTGACCTTACCAGGAAGAACATTACACTTGGGGGGGGGGGGGGGGGGGGCAGCATTCTCCCATATTAGGAAGGACCAGATCCAGTATGTTTGCATCACTAGTAGAAATATGGACCATCTGGGCCAGAGTATTTGTGTTCACAAAGTCCAGGAATCTCTGTACCTGCAAGTTTGGGGTCCTGTATGATCCACAGTTTATAGTGGGATAGTTAAAGTCACCCTTGTGTGTGTGTTATGTGTGTCTCTGGTAAGTTTAAGCATGAGTTATGGGATTCGTGGGTCATAGAGGAGGACCTACAGATTGCAAGGATATGGTACGGTTCTTTGCATATAGTAATTTGGACATGAAGTTCAAGCCTGCCAGCCTTGAGGTATATTTGCTTTTGATGTAAATCGAGACCCCCTCCACCTCTAGTTCCTGTCTGTGAAGTAACTGGTCTAAATGTGTAGAAGGTATTGTAGACCTGCACTGCCAGGGTGCTCTTTGCAGCTTTAAACCATGCCTTGGTAGTTGCACAAACTTCTGCATTGTCCTGGTTAAGGAGAGCTTGGAGAGAGCAGAGTTTCTTGGTTAAACTCCTGGCATTGAGCAGTAACACCTTTAGATTTTCTTGCACTGGTTTTGCCATGTTGGAAGCTTTGTCAATTTGGTATTACCTAAAAACACATTTTGTGGGAAGACATTTTTTAGTCAATATTTAAAATCCTAGAGAGGACAGATGCAGACAATTCCTGGCAAAGCAGAGTAGTTTGTTGACCATATCCCTCCATGCTGACAAACACTGTACCCCTTTCTAGCATCACCAAAAACTAAGACAATTATTAAATTGCAGAAAAAATTATCCAAACAACCACAACGGCTTACACCATACAAAGATTTATTGTGTATAAAAAACAGGATAAGCGCTTTCACACGATATGTGCTTCATCAGATCCAAAAATACAAAACAAAAGTTTAAATAATAAAACAAAGTAAGAACAGACAATTAAAAAATATCATTAATTATTGATGTGACCTGTGCTTCTTTAATACTGGTTTTAAAGGTACAGAAGCATTAATCCCTGGGGGTTTATCTACCTGCATCCTAACTATCCATTTAGTTTCTGCAAATTCTATTCTATTAAAATCTCCTCTCCTCTTATCTATGGAGACCAGCTGTAGAACCATAAATTCAAATTCATGACCTGGGTATGAAGATATGTACTTAGCTAGTGCATTGAGTAAATTATTACATCTAATATCCCATTGATGTTGTAGGAGGCACTCCTTGAGCATCCTAGAAGTATTTCCTATGTAAAAAGAAGTACATAATCTGCACTTAGGCAAATAAACTAAGCCTTTCGATTTACAATCAGCATAAAATCTTACTATGAAAGCAAAATCAAGCTTAGGATGTTTATAACTATTATCTCGTGAGATAAAATTACAGGCCTTACAGCTCCTGCAAGCAAATGTACCTAACCTGTCAGAAACAACAGGAGGTATACTGGTGGACTTGTAACAAAACTGCCTCTTAAGAGACAAGTTGTTCTTAAAAGTATAGCTAGGTCTATCTCCTACAATGCTTCTGATCCATTCATTTGACATTAAAATCAGCCATTATTTATTCTAAGTGACACAAATATGATAAATATTATTACCATAAGTCAAAGGTAGTTTAAGGACATTATTATAATGATTCCAATTATTCATGGGTTGCCGAAAGTACACAAATCACTCTCGCACTCATCCTTTCATCCTATAGTATCAGGAACGGGGTGGGTGACTGAGTTTATTTCTTAAGAGGTAGCTTTGTTACAAGTCCATGGAAGTTTCAAGGCTAGTCTTACAGGAAAATGTCAATAGTAGGTGTCTGCAACTATACAGGACATTGCTAGCCACTGCAGTATAATGAGAGGTCAAACAAGCATGCTAAATTTACAGAGGAAAAGTAAATTGAGTAAACAGCCCTTTGTCCAATGAAACAATCTCACTTAAAGCCTTCCTGTGATTCCCAGGTCAGACCATGCTGCCTTCTACTAACACTAGAAATGCAGTCCCAGGTGTAAATCCACACCACAGTTAGCCCCAAAGTAAATCCATCCATCCATTCTCAACCCCTTTTTCCTATTTTGCATGTGAGGTTGGGGTGTCACTTCAACAGTGACAATCAGCTTGAGCCAATGTTTACACCAACGGGTGGCTAGCCCTGCCACGGTAGTTCATCCGTACCACTCACACACACACACACACACACACACACACACACACACACACACACAGCTACGGCCAATTTAGTGGGTCCAATCCACCTACTGCATGTCTTTGGAATGTGGGAGGGAACTGGAGCACTTGGAGGAAACCCGCACAACCACAGGGAGGACATGCAGACTCCACACAGTAGGCACCACTGCCAAGAATCGAACCAGAGATCCTCTTGATGTGAGGCGACAATGATAACCGCTGCAACACCGTTACCACACTTTGGGTAGCCCCAAAG
Source organism: Protopterus annectens (assembly GCF_019279795.1). NCBI lineage: Eukaryota > Metazoa > Chordata > Ceratodontiformes > Protopteridae > Protopterus > Protopterus annectens. The sequence continues at coordinate 1,563,173,013 of NC_056745.1, read as the reverse complement.
TAAATACTAACACAATAAATAAAGCAACTGGATAGCAATGCACACTTTTTAAAAATGACTGCAGTGCAGAGAACAGCAGCAATAACAGTGAAAAATCAATGGCACTTTACAATGATAAAGTACAGAAAAATACAGTAAGTAAGCTGAAAATGCAGCAGCAGTACTCTTGAATAGAAGTGCAAAATGTCAATCTAAAGTATTATCTTTGCTGGGATGGCGCCAAATGCAAGCTAATCACTCTGGAAACAGTGGTGTGGACACCAAGCATTTCTGAATTCTGTAGAAATAAACCGAGAGCAGGACAAATATCCTGAATTTACAAAAGCAAAGAAAACTGAGGAAATGGACTACATAGCCCTTTGGCCAATGAATAATTTATTATCAGACACCCTACAGCCAAGATTTGGTTCATAACTGCACGTTGTCTTCCTAATGTTATTGTTATTGTCTGGATTAAAACAACATGGCAAAATCTTTCAATTTATATTCAGAGAAAGTATGGGCCTTTACTTGTCATAAAGAATGTTTAATTTAATAAGAGATGTTGCTTATGAATGCCATGTACAAAGGATAAAGAGGAAACATTTTACAGCAGAGCTTGGATGTTAATGATTTATTTAATCCATTAAATATATATCTGTGTGTGTGTATAGATAGACAGAAAGATAGATATAGTTTATATCACATACATTTTAGAATATTAGAAAGTTGGATAGTTGCACTATAGCAAATGCATTTGGATGACAAACAATCTGATTTTTTATCAGAGGTTACTGGGCCTAGGGAGTCATGACGTCATTTGCTGCGACAAGAAATAGAGAAGTATCACTGTTGATTTCCAGGAATTAATCCTTAATGGTGGATGACAGGAATGATTGCTATGGAGAGGTCAACAGATGATATACATACATATATGTTTGTACATTTATAGTATATCATATAATATAATATGTATCTACCTCCATGAACAACTCAGAAAGAGTTGTAAGGAATGATGCAAGAGATAATTGCTTTCAAGGACATATCTGCTCTTACACTGTAGAATAATCTATCTTCTATCATCAAAGAATGAAGCAAAACCCTTCTTAAAAAGTTCAGACAACACTCCTCAGTTCAACTGATAGCCCATTATAGAGAGTCCAAATGGAGAGATGATAAAATCAGCAAGCAAAGGAGAGTGGTAATGCTGGAACTGAATTCATCTTCAAGTCTTAGCGAGTACCTTCACGAGGTTGACCCATTTTTACAAAATGTCACCAGGACAACAATGATATATAGACTGTATTTTATATAGCATTTATCATGGACAGAAGTAGGTTAAAAATAAAAAAGACAGTTGGGTGCATGAGTCCCAGGATAAAAAGTCCCCAGTCCTGGTAGGCACACTGGTGCCAGGACTGGAAAAAATGACAGTACACAATCCTCAAGACACAGAAACATTCCTATAGTGGGGTTAGGCCAGGGCTCGAGGAGGAAGCCCACCCTGTTGTAGAAGGAAGTAAAGGAAGTAGTACTCCACAAAAATTAGTCCAAAAAAGAGCCATAAATATGATATAGAGTCGACTAGTGAGGATAAAAAACAAATTATGTATTGTTATTATTATGCAAGAAGCCCAGAATTTCCAGACATAAAATATACAAACAGATTAAGAGAAAATTAGAGGAAAAATACTTGACCAAGAAAAACTGTCAAAAGCTTCAAATACAAATTTGTGTTCATTAATACAACATATTCATGAAAAACATTATACAGACCAAGAAGCCTTAGGCCATTTGGAAAAAGAAGCAACTGAGGAAGTGTGAAAATATAAAGAACAAAATCTAGAGATTTTTGAAAGGTATAAAAAATATGGACATGGGAAAGAAAGAGAGATCAAATATGGTGCAATGTTTAGGCAAAGGAGAAAACCAAATTAATCAATACAAAAAAGCAGCTCCAAAGATAATTGAAGAGAAATACAGGCAAAGGCACCCAGATATGGAAAATTTCACAATACAAAAAATAAGATCACAAACGTGGAACAAAAGATTGGTAAAGCAGAAGTTAAAAAAATAGAAGCTGAAGTTATGGAATACCTGTGAGGTAAAGGCATCCAGGTATGGAAACGTTTACAACACACACACACACACACACACACACACACACACACACACACACACACACACACACACACACACATACACAAGAAACCAAAGTGGGACAGTAGAAAACAGGATTAGTAATGGAGATGTTAAAGAAATAGAAACCGTAGTTATGGATTACCAGCAAAATGGAAGATTTAGTGTAGAAAACCTAACTCAGATAACATCACAGCATGACAGATTAATGAACCCCCAAATTAAGGAGAAACCAGTGGAGTGGGAAGCATCTGTTCAGTTGCCATATGAAGATACTTCACAGCCTTCGGCAGGAAACCAGTACAAAAGTTCAGTTGGAGTTGAACAGCAAGGAAAGGAACAGGCAACTCTGACAGTCAATGTTGTGGAGTGATAGACAAGTGAGCTCTCCTATGAAAGAGCAATGGATGACACAGGATCCAGCTGAAGAGATGGTACAAGAAGATGTTCTGGAACTTTCTGCAGAATGCCTGCAGGAAATAGAGAACAAGGAATGTGCCCTTAGTTTAGAAGAAAATGATCTAAGGGAAGAGTTGCTTGATTTAATTGAGATGGATAAACATATTAAGATCAATGAAAGAAACAGATTACAGAAAGTCAATAAGACCCAAAATGTTGGAAGTTTGATAAAACAAATGAACACAGTAATCAGGACTGTTCATAGAAATTCAAGTGGTATAACAGAAGTAAAGAGGATATATTACAGTGCAGACAATTTAATAACAGCTAAAGTCTTACCACAAAAACACAGGACAGTAAGGGAAAGGAAGATGAGAAATCAAATGCCATCATGGAAGTATCAAATAGAGAAAAGTATAAAGCAATTTAGACAAGAAGTGTCACTGTTAGAAGAGTACAGAAGACAGAACAGATCAACAAAAATACTCAGAAAGATAGATGTGATAAAAGCAATGTGCAGTATCAGAACAGACCAGGATCTACTGTCACTATTGCAAATAATAAACTAAATATATCAGCACAGGCGGAAAAACTTAGAAGATATGCAGATAAATATAAAGGAAAATACAAAATAAGCAATTTATTGATGACCCAAAAAAGTTTTATACAGAATTGGGAAACAAAGCAAAGGCAATTCAAACACCACCAAAAAAGAAGAAATAGGCTCATTTTGGAGAAATATTTATGAAGATCCTGAGGAACATAAAAGATGTTGAATGGACAGAAGTAAAATAAAAAAATAAGTTCAAATGTATAGGATATGAAATGGGATGAAGTAACGGCCAGAGAGATTGAAACAAAGTTAAGAAAAGTTTCTAATTGGAACCCCATGCATTACCTAACTTCTGGTTAAAAGTATTAACATCTTTACATGAAGATTTAGCCATGTGTAAGAATTATTTATATGCACACCCCTAAACAGTCACCAGGCTGATTAGCAACAAGAAAAACAGTTATCCTCATGAGTGAACCTGCAAGCTATCCTAACAACTACAGACCAATAACTTGCCTTCCGACAATGTATAAACTATAATACTGGAATTGACACCAACAGAGTTTGTAGTCATTTAGAAAAAAACTTAATCGTGGCAATAAAACAGATGGGTGACAAAAGAAAGTCATATAGAACAAAGGATCATTTGTTGTTGAAAAAGTCATAATAGAGAAATGTAAAAAGGGGAAGAATCTAAGTATGGCATGGCTAGACTACAAAAAAGCATTTTACAGCATCCCACATTCATGAATAAAAGAGTACTTACAAATGTATAAGATACATGCTACATTTATTGCATTAAAGTGACCATGAAACAGTGGAAAACCACTTTGCAGTTAAGCCATGACAAATTATCCCAAGGATAAAAATTCAGAGGGGGATATTCCAGGATGTTTGTCACCACTGCTCTTTTGTCTTGCCCTTAACCCATTAAGCTGTCTACTTAACAGATTAGGTCATGGCTACAATTTGGCTCCCATAAAGAAAAAAAAAGTGTAAACCTTCTCATCTTCTTTTTGTGGATGATTTAAAATTGTATAGTTCATCAGCTAAGAAACTGAAAGCACATCTGCAAGTGGTCAACACTTTCTCAGATGATATAAGAATGTTCTTTAGCCTGGATAAATGTACAAAATCAACCTTTAAAGTAGGAAAGCTGCATCATCAAAAAAACATCAGTTTGGGTCAGGGTTGTGATATAAAAGAACTTGAGCAAGTGGGAGTGTATACATATTTGGGAACTGATGAAGGATCAGCAACAAAACATGAACAAATGCTTATAAAACTTAGTAAGGAATATTTTAGAAGACTAAAATTAATACTGAAAACAGCCCTGACATCTACGAACAAAGTCCAAGCTATAAACCAATTTTCACTTCCTGTTCTAACTTACAGTTTTGGGGTGATTGGCCCCAAAAGGTACTGCATCAGTTAGATAGGAAAACAAGAAAAATGCTTCATGCTTATCAAATGATTTATAAAGATCAGTGTATACCAAGATTACATATTCCGTGTTCTGAAGGAGGTATGGGCCTCCTCGAAATTAATTACATGTATAGATCTGCAATTGTAGGACTGCATACGTATCTGCTGACCTCACAAGATCCAAACATAGTAAAAATTTTAAAACATGAGGAGAACAAGTCTAAGATGACTTTCCTGCTTAGTTTAGCAGAAGCATATCAGTGTCAAATGGGAACAGAAATTAAACCAGAAATAGATAAAAATCAAGCAGCAACTGAATGTGTCACAAAACAAAAAAAAAAGAATACAAGGTGAAGGATCAGATGAGAAGGCAAGAAATATGGAAAATGCATAAATATAGTTTCATGTACAGAAAAATCCTGTTACAACCTCATGTAGATCAGGATCCAATGTAAGAATGGTTAAGGAGAGTTGAATTTAAACGAAAATATGACAGGTTAAAATTGGCAGCCCAAAATAGTGGACTACGTACACGTTAGTTTACAAAGTCCATTAAGCATGTCAGAGAAACAGACTAATGTAGGTTTTGTAAAACAGAATTGGAAACAGTTGCACATCTTATTGCTAGGTGTGATACACTAATGGCAGAAGGCCTGTGTACTGAAAGGCATAATAATGTGGCAAGACTGTTGCAAGGGGAATTGTGCAAACACTATAATACTGAAGTAGCTGAGAAGCATTGGAAACATGAGCCGCAAAGCATTATAGAATATCACATGGGATCACCCATTACGAACAGTTCAAAAATAGATGTGAAACAACAAATACAGTAGTCCATGAAATAATGGCAAAAGTAGCAATGTTCACTGAAATTGCTACACCCAATGATTACAGTGTCTTACGTACAAAAAGACACAAAGTCATAAAATACCAGGATCTACAGGCAGAAACTAGAGCAATGTGATATCCAAACAGTTCCAATAGAAGTAGGAGCAATGGGACTCATAAAAAAGAATTTAGTCACATTTAGATATGTTACTGATACATGTAACTCTGTATGAATTGCAGAAGGAGTCAGTTCTGGGCACATTGTGGGTGCTGCAAGGAGCACTTTTGGCTAACATCAAATATTGAAACAATACTAATCTCATGAACTTTAATCATACTTTGACTTAGGAAATGGGTCCATTTGAGTCATGGTATTAGAAACACAGAAGTCTCGGAGAAATTTAAAAGGCAAAATAATTTATTTTCTATCACCAAAGAATTAGGCAATACCTTTTTAAAAAGTTACAACACTCCTTATTTCAACTGACAGCCCATTCTACAGAGGAACTACATGCTCTGTTAACTAGTTCAGCCTTTTACACATAAAGGAAGGGTCCCTAATTAAATCCTGGGCTTAGGTCAGTGGTACATTAGTATTAAAAATAAATAATTTTTAAAAGCATTAAAATCAAGATGCGAATCCTCTGTAACACTTAAATAGGACAGACAGTATGGGTTTAAAGTTCTTAATCTAGAATCACAGTCAAGATGGCTGACACTAGCTATTCTCTTATATCTTTTTTAAACCCTCTCAGTTTGGTTTTGTCAGAAATACAATGCAGAGATAACACAAGGATCCCAAAAATTCAAGCAAAATTCTAATTAATGACATGGACAATCTGACCTGTGTTTGAGACAAGAGTTGATGGTTAAGAGTCAGCCAGGAGAAAGTCCTAGCAGTCTATTCCCATATTTCTAGTAATTCTAGTAATTGTCTACAAGTCACAATGAGTCAGCCACAACTCAACAGCACCACACATCATCATCAGTCCCCCTTTTTCCTGTTTTCTACATGGGGTCAGGATGTTGTGTCAACTATCGTCATCCCTCTCGATTCGATGCCACTCTCCTTCATTCTTCGATAGTCATTCCTAACTGTCACAGGTCTTCTCTCATAGAATCCATCCATCTCCTTGCAGGACACCCTCATTTCCTCTTGCCTTCTTCCTGGTTGCCCCAAATCTTCTTCACTAGATTGTCTTCTGCTTTTCTGCACATGTGCCAGAACCACCAGTCTGTTCTGTTTAACATTTTCTGTAATTTGAGCTACTTTGGCTTCTGTTCTGATGTCCTCATTTCTTTGTCTATCTCACAGTGTGCATCCTACCACCCATTTTAGACACTTCATCTCCATTACTTTTAGCCTCCTCAACTGCCCTGCCTTTACTGCCCAGTTTTCTGTACCATACAGCAGTATTGGCCACATCACTGTTTTGTGCACCTTACTCTTCAGCTTCTTTGACATTCTTCTGTCATACACTTCCCCTGATACTCTGTACCAGATGGCCGCAGTCCCTCTGATTCCAGCTTTGACCTCTTCATTCAGACATTCCTTCTTCTTGACAACCACCCCTCCCAGATACTGTTCTGCTATTTTCCCTTCTGTTTTTAGCTTCTTCTAATTTTCATTTGCTACCATGACAACTGTCTTATCTATATTCAGTTCCATCCCACATGCCTACAGTTTTACATTCCATTCCCCTATCCTTTGCTGAATTTCTTGTCTGAATTTGCTTATAATGCCACATCATCTGCATACAGAAACTTTGTTGATCTGTTCCCTCTGACCTATTTGCTGATCTAGTCCATTACCAGACAACAGTGGGCTCAGAGCTGAACCGTGATGTACACCTACTCCCACTGGAAACAATTCTGTGAGACCAAACACTGTACTTTAGTCATTGGGTCGAACAGAACACTCACCTTGCATATGTGTGTGTGTGTGTGTGTGTGTGTGTGTGTGTGTATGTATGTATATATATATATATATATATATACATATATATATATATATATATATACATATATATATATATATATATATATAAAATGGAATTAAAATAAAGGGCCAACAAAAAGTGAGCTAGCAAGCAGACAGGGACTCTGCTTTTCATTTTTCTTACAATAACAATGGCCATAAAGAAATTTTGTCAATGACACCTTTTCCACTGTTCCAAAGGAAAACCCTTGAGTGACAGAAAAAAAGCACATGAGCTGACTAGAAGAATCAGAAATACTTTGGATTAGAACCAAAGTCTGCTGCTGGGAGGTGGAGATGACCATGAAAAACACCAGCAACATTGTGAAATTACTGAATACATTGGAGGCTGTAATACATCAGTCCCATTGGATATACAATTAGATGTGAAATGTGGTTTTGCAAGAAATACTGGCTGAGTAAGAGTGGAATTTGTTGGTTGCATTTAAACTTTTGGGTGAACTGTAAAGCATATACTTCACTTCATGTCATTAACGTTTATACGGACACTGAAGAAGTAACCAAGTAATACTGTGTTTGTTCTAAACAATACATGGATAAAAAGTTAATTATATAAGTTGCATGTCAAATTGTAAAGCAATTTTGTATAGGGTGCAGTCGTAAGTATTTTAAATGAGAGATGAAAAAGTCTTTTAAGTTGCTGCTGTGCATGCTAAAGTTATTAAAGCAAGAAAGTAATTTTTCATAGCTGTAATGTATCTCCAAGCTTTATACAGTAAAAAGGTAAGAAAGTCTAGACAGAAGCAAGTTTAAGTTAATATAATGCTGAGATCTTGGACTGCTGGGATGGGGATTTAAAAGTGCACTGATCACATTACAGTGGATATAAAAAGTGTACACACCCCTGTTAAAATGCCAGGTTTTTGTGATATAAAAAAATGAAACCACAATAAATAATTTCAAAACTTTTCCCACCTTTAATGCGACCTATAACCTGTACAATTCAATTGAAAAGCAAACAATCTGTTAGGGGGGAAAATGTACAATAAGCTGGTTACATAAGTGTGCACACCCTTAAACTAATACTTTGTTGAAGCACCTTTTGATTTAATTACAGCATTCAGTCTTCTTGGGTATACACCTGCCATCAATTAAAGATACTCTGATTAACCCCAAATAAAGTTCAGCTGTCCTAGTAGGATTTTCCTGACATTTACTCAATTGCCTGCTACAGCAAAAGCCATGGTTCGCAGGGAGCTTACAAAGCATCAAAGGGATCTCATTGTTCAAAGGTATCAGTCAGGAGAAGGGTACAAAAAAATTTCCACAGCATTAGATATACCATGGAACACAGTCATCAAAAAGTGGTGAAAATATTGGACAACAGTGACATTGCAAAGAACTGGATGTCCCTCCAAAATTGATGAAAAGATAAGACAAAAACTGGTCTGGGAGGCTGCCATGAGACCTACAGCAACACTGAAGGAGCTGCAGAAATTTCTGGCAAGTACTGGTTGTGTACTATGTGACAATAATCTCCCGTATTCTCCATATGTCTGGACTATGGGGTAGGGTTGTAAGATGGAAGCCTTTCCTTATACAGAAAAACATCCAGGCCCAACTAAAATTTGCAAAACAATACAGCAAGTCTCCCAAAAGTATGTGGGGAAAATGTGTTATGGTCTGATGAGACCAAGGTTGAACTTTATGGCCACAATTCCAAAAGGTACGTTTGGTGCAAAAACAATACTTCCCATCACCAAAAGAACACCATCCCCATGGTGAAGCATGGTGGTGGCAGTATCATGCTTTGGGGTTGCTTTTCTTTAGCTGGAACTGGGGCTTTAGTCAAGTTGGAGGAAATTATGAACAGTTCCAAATACCAGTCACTTTTGGCCCAAAACCTTCAGGCATCTGCTAGAAAGCTAAAGATGAAGAGGAATTTCAGTTTACGTGCATATGACCGAGCGACCGATGGTCGAAACTCGGTTTCCACAAATTTATATGTCGAAGCTCCAGGGGTCAAACGCTCAGAATGTCATAAAAAATTCAGAATTTGACATTGCTGACCGCTCTACCACCTAAACAAACACTACCATGGGTCAAAAGGGGGGGATGTTTTACGGTTCAACATAATTGCATTCGCAATTATGCAAAGTTGCCATACTGCCGTCAAACATTTTCCGGTCGGCCATCCACCGGCCAACCAAATGCATGTATACCAGGAATTTCCCCTTTCAACACAAAAATTACCCCAAGCATACATCCAAATCAACAAAACAATGGCTTCACTAGAAGAAAATTAAAGTTTTGGAATGGCCCAGCCACAGCCCAGACCTAAATCCAATAGAAAATCTGTGGGGTGACCTGAAGAGGGCTGTACACAAGACATGTCCTCGCAATCTGACAGATTTGAATCACTTTTGCAAGAAATAGTGGGCAAATATTGCCAAGTCAAGATGTGCCATGCTGATAGTCTCATACCCAAGAAGACTGAATGCTGTAATTAAATCAAAAGGTGCTTCAACAAAGTATTAGTTTAAGGGTGTGCACACTTATGCAACTAGCTTATTGTATGTTTTTTTATTATTTATATTTTTCTCCTAACATATTTGTTTGTTCTTCAATTGAATTGTACAGGTTATAGGTCACATTAAAGGTGGGGAAAGTTTTAAAATGATTTATTGTGGTCTCATTTTTTATATCACAAAACACTGGCATTTTACTGGAGGTGTGTATACTTTTTATATCCACTGTACATGCAGAATTAAGATAATAATCTCCCCTGTTTTTAGAGAGGTTCATATCAATATTAATGTCCTTGGTTTATTCTATAAACATGCTTTAAAACAAATCTGCATGAAAAATAAGAATGATGAAAGGCATGGAAAGGATAGCTTCCTTTTATTCACAAAGTCATCGGCTATTTTCTCTTTCCCATTCGGAAATCACTCTCACTGAAAGACAAAAAGTTCACAGGTGCTAGCAATTAACCATGAGAAGTCTAAACAGGGTATTCTGAGTGAAATTTAAAAAGATTTCATTGATCTGCAAAACAACTGACTGATGATCCAGAAGCCACTTTAGGAAGGAAAGATGGGTTAGTTCTCAAAGATACCCTATCTTTTTGGAAGATCAAGTAGTGAGGTTTAGAAGATAATACACAGAGCTTAGAAATTCTCCAAGAGGAGGTGATGGCCACTAAAAATGTCTTCCATAATAAGAACTTCAAATCAACTTTAGCCGCAGGTTCAAAAGGAGGTGCAAGTAAAAGCCTGCAATAAAATAGTAATGTCCCAAGGTGGAGCTGGCTCCCTCAGTGGAGGGCAGAGAAGAAAAGCTTTGAAAAGCATGAGTGACCCAGCAGGAGTGTGATCTTCCCCAATATGAAAAGAAGAAATAGTGGCATGCTTTATTTTAATGGTGGAATAGCTACATCTATACTGAAAAAGAGATGCTAGTAACTCTAGAATAGCTGTACGACAAGCTGAAAAGGGATCTAAAATTTTGCTGAAGGTCCAGATGGAAAATCTCTTTCATTTACTTTGGTAGATCCTGGTGGAAGGTCTCTGAGAACAGGTTAAAATATGAGTGACAAAGGATGAAAACCTGGACTGTCTAGCCATCATTGAAATTGGAAAAAATGTGGCTAGTTTGAGGGAATGAATCTCCACATGAGATGACTCCATGGGTGAGACAAAAGATGTGGAGCTGAGTCCAGAACCCAGGAAGGGTGCACTAGATGAGGCCACAGGAAGGGAGACCACACCAGTCAAGGCCATTATGAGGCAATGAGGATCACTGTGACCTACCTCACCAGAGCTTTCTGTAGAAATTTGGAGATTAGAGGTATACATGGAAAAGCATAAAGCTAACCAGGTGGCCGATGATTATGGACCAGAGAATGCCTGAGTGACTCCCACTCCCTGGGGATCAGAGCAAAGTATATGTTTTACTTGATGCTGTGGGGAGATTTTTTGTTCCCCACAAGACCTCATCATATAATATTATAAATTTTATATTTTTATGATCTATGCAGATATTCCATCATTTGGGTGATAGCTGGAATTGTCATTCACAGAATTGGATATTTATCAATCTATTTGGTCTTTTGGAAGCCATACCTAAATATTTTTTATTTTTTTGGACTTTATTATTTCAGTTGTGACACTACGTTTGGTACAAATACGCAGCATGGTGACTATTTGGTATTCATGTCACTGGGGCTGCTTATAGTATTTGCCTCATTTGAGATTGATATTCTTGAGAAATACAGTTCTTATATATGGTCTTATTGGAACTTGGAACCGTTTATTGTATATTTGCTTTTTCATTCCTTTGTAGTATTGGTCCTAACACTACATTGGGACTCCATTTTGTCTATGGCTTCATGTGTACATATATTATTTATAGACAGAGCAAGTATTTAGATACGCAGTAGGGCGAACAGAATTGCCTTTTTTTCACTGGGGCTGCCTTTGTATCTCTTTACTTGTTTACTTGTCTTATTTTTTTATTTCAAAGACTTATATACAGTTAGTGGGCTTACTACAGACCCAAACTGTTTTTTGTATTTTGGTCTTCTTTTTAGGTTCTTTTGGTACCTAGATAACCATAGTGTGTTTACAGTGTTGGTATTCCATTCTGTGTGCTTTTCTTGGTGGTTCTTCAGCTATTTTATCCTGAAGGTTCTTTTGTCTGCTGTTTATTTAGTTATATTTGATATTATTTTTTAGATCTGGTCTTGTTGGGTCAAATATGGCACTTTCACCCTTAATCCAGGGGTTATCTTCAGATTTGGGTGATCTATCGGTTTTTGGTTTGGGGGTTCGTAGTTCCCAACATACAGCGGAAACTATTGGGGTGGACTTGAGTACTGAATGTGAAATGTTTTTCAGTCAATTGAATAAAAACATGAAAATTGTTCAGACTAATGTCTGGCACCTACGCCTTTTTAAGGCATATCAGCATAAAAAGATCACTCCACGTGGTCTTAGGGTCAAGGTGCAACCCCTGGTATCAAATATTGATGAAAAATTGATAGATGATTGGGGCCATATCCAACAATTAGCATCTTCAAAATTTGTGGATGCCTTGGCTGACTTTTATGAACGTAGGGTTCAAATAGGTGCCAAAGATTTAGAAGTCATTTGTTCAGAGTCTAACAAGTTTGAAACATGTGATTTGTTTCCGTCACAAGTTAAAAAATTAACTGTGGATTTATCTAAGTTGGAAGCAAGTTTAAAGGAAAGAAAGCTAAAAATTTTTTTAGGGATGTAGGTGATTATGAGAGGGGGAAACCGTTTTATACTTCTAAAAATGTGTCCTTTAGATTACCTAGGGACAATTTTAATAGTGACAAGAGGTTTTCTACTCCCAAAAGAAAAAGACCTAAATCCATTCTAAAGAAAAGTTTGGACTCTTCCAGCCTGACCTCTGGGGAAGACACTTCTTCTAATACAGAATATGAATTGGAGGGAAATCACCCCGATGTTTCACCCAATGCCAAAAGAGCAAATTTATTACACCCTTTGGGTCCAGATTCAGACGAGGGGGGCGGAAACACAAAAAAAAGACAGGCCCAAACAGGATCTGGAGACCCTCTTGAAAATGATGATAGAACACTGACTAGTAATTATAATGTCCACAATATTTCCTCTGTTGAGTTAACTAATACACAAATCAAGTTATTGAATAAAGGGTTAAATTATGTTCCCGTTTTTTTTGTTTCTGAATTTTCTTTAGCTCAAGATGTGGTTAATTTTTGTCGTTTGCTTAATCTTAAGGTGTTTTTTGCTGACCATGATAGTGATAGATCTCAAGAATTTAGGTTTAAGAAATCTACCTTCAATCCACCTATGACACATTTGGTAGGTGTTTTCTTAAAAAATGTGTTAAAGGATTTACATTGTAATCTTAGGGATTTTCCTATATCACATAATAATTTGTCTGTGGACGAAGTACACTGTCTTGAGGAACTTGCTAATAACAAGAACTTGGTTATTACTCAAGTGGACAAAGGTGGGGCAGTGGTGGTTTTGGATAGGGCCACTTATGAAAAGGAGGCTATGCGACAATTGGGTGATACAGAATATTATATGCATATGCCCTTGGATCCATCTTCTCATTTTCAACAGAAAATTGAACAATTTTTGACTAAAGCTATAGATGAGGGCATTATTACACAAACCATAAAGGAACAACTTATGGTTTCATCTCCCAGTAGGCAATATTTCTATCTGTTGCCCAAGACACACAAACAGGCCACAAATCCACCTGGTCGACCCATTGTTTCTGGACATGGGTCCCTTACTGAACCACTATCGCAATATTTAACTTTTTATCTTAAATCATTACTTCCCCTTATTAGAGCTAGAATTCAAGATACTACTCAGTTCTTAGACATACTTTGTGACACTCAGCTTGAATCCCACTGGCTATTATGTACTTTGGACATTACTTCTCTTTAAACTAATATTCCACATTGGGCTGGTCTGCAAGCTCTGGACTATTGGTTGGTGAGATCTGGGCTTTATAAACCTGGATTTAACACATTCTTGGTATGCCTAAACGAATACGTGTTAACTAGTAATATTTTTTATTACCAAAACGAATGTTTCTGGCAAACCAAAGGGACTGCGATGGGTGCATCTTTTGCACGCATCTATGCAGATCTCTTTATGGCATACATAGAGGAGATCATGATTTATGACCCCAACCACAACATTTATATGTGTGAGATGGACATCTGGCGTCGGTATCTGGATGATTGTTGGTTGGTGTGGAAGGCTGATGAACACTATCTTAAGGAGTTTTTAGACTACCTTAATGGGAATGTATGGGGAATTGAATTCAAGTTAACCTTCCATAGATCTAGGATTATTTTCCTGGACGTGGAAATTAGCAGAAATATGGATGACACATTATCCACTACAGTTTTCAGAAAATTTCCTAAATACAATTCCCTATTACATGCTTCCAGCTTCCACCCACAACATATCATCCAGAACATACCAAAATCTCAATTTTTAAGAGCCAGGAGGATCTGCTCCAACCAACAGTCCTATATAGACACCCGGGATGACCTTGCCCATAGATTTTTAGAGAGAGGTTATCGTCCAGGGACCGTGAATTTGGCCAAAAGGTGGGCCTCATTTGAATAGACAAGATCTATTGTGTTACAAAGATAGGAAGAAAGATTTGGCCCAACAACCTATATGGCTGGTCACTACTTATGGAGATAATTCCATGGGTTTCATGAATATTATTCAGAGACATTGGAATGTTTTGATGGCTGAAGATAGACTTCATCCTTTTCTTGCAGATAGATGTTCTTTCTCTTTCAGAAGGGGACGTACCATAGGTTCTAGGCTTAGTCATTATAAGAAATCTTCTTTTGATTCCACAGTCCCTGTTCAGATTTCTCTTACAGGGGGACCAGTTTTAGGTTGTATCCCATGTGGTCACTGCTCATATTGTGTCCGAGTCTTACATACCCGTGAATTCAGCAGTAAAAACACTTCTTTGATTTTTGACATCAAGTTTTGGGCCAATTGTAGTACGGAATGGGTTATATATTTGGTGACCTGCACTTGTTCTGCTTTTTATGTGGGGCAGACTTCTAGAGCTTTTCGCTTTAGAATCTGTGAACACTTGAGTGATATTAAGAACAAACGCACTAACAATGCTCTATACAAACACAGTTTGAAACACATAATAGCTTCTTATAAGTTTGTAATCATTGACCATATCAAAGGTATTTGTAGAGATAAAACAAAGTTGGCATGACATGTTGAACTTTAAAGAAAAGAAATGGATAATAAAACTTGGAGCTTTATTTCCACCTGGTCTTAATGACCAAATGTAACCACTAATTATTTGTTCTGATTGGCTGTTAAGTCATTCACCTCGCTATATATATACTGGGTTGTGAGTATTTTGACGGTTTGTTATCCACTGAAGAAGGCTTTGTTAAGCCGAAACCGGTTTGGATTGATTCCTTGTTGTGTTATCCAGGGGATTTACCCTTGGGTTTCAATAAATATTTTTTGGATTCTACACCTTCAACACTTGCTGGCTTTTTTCTTCGAGATGCAAACAGGTCACAGCATAGTTGACCCCAGTCCACTACTGACGGACTACTCATGAGGAAGGAGGATAGACCTGCTCAACCTGTTCCCTGGAATACTGGAATTACTTAGAATGATGGATGAAAGACATAGCCCACTGCTATACCCTCATGGTCTCTCGCACAAGTGGTAAGATCACATACCCCCATTTGTTGATTTATCCAACCACCGACATGTTGTCTGTTTTGATAGATATCAGTCTGAGGGGAGAGTCTCCTGGAATGCCTGCAATGCTAGGAGGGCTGCTCTCATCTCCAAAATGTTGATGTGAAGGTTGGCCTCTGCTGGGGACTGCTTGCATTGGACTCTCTTTCACAGGAAATGCCCTCCCCACTGCAGGTGGGAAACGTTCATGGTCATCATAGCTTGGGGTGAAGTAGAGCAAAAATATGGCTCTGAATTACAAAAGCAGTGAGTTCATCCACCACTGGATGTGACACTCAAAATGTCATGGGATGTTAATAGACCACAGGACTGACAAGGTCCTCTGTAGAACTCTTACATGATATCTGTCCAGCAGGACCAGGGTAACTGCTCCAGCCATAGAGCTGAACAGTCACAGAATCAGTCTTGCCGGTGACTTCTGACAAGAGAGAACCTCTAAGACTTGCCTGTTGTTGTGTATTTTGGCTTTTCCCAGTTGGGGGTCGCCACAGTGGAACTCTGGTCTGCTAATGATTGGCAGTAGTTTTTACGTGCCGAGTTGCCAGCTCTGATGCACAACCTTCAACGAAGGCATGCCCATTCACGCATGTCTCCACACAGAAGACGTTCTAGCTGAGAATCGAACAGGACGTCTTACTGTGAGGCGACAATGCTACTGCAGCACCATGAAGAGTTGAAATCCTACTTTAAACAAGTCTGGCAATTTGAAGTCTCAAATCCAAGAGACTTCCTTTAAATTCCAAGGACTGAATGGGCTGTAATTTGGACTTTGTCATATTCACTGTGATACACAGATTTCAGCAAAGGAGGTGCAAGGAGTTCCTGGCCTGAAGAAGAATATTCCTGGTGGTAGTGGCAAGGAGTCAGTCATCCAGATAAGGGAACACACATTTAGTGTACACCCGGGGGGATTGGTAAGACCAAAAGGCAGGTCTCTGAATTGGAAGTGACTGGCTACCAGCCTAAAGCAAAGGAACCTCCTGAACTGCTTGCCCATCTTTGTGTGGTAGTACCCATCCTATAGGTTGACTGGGCACATCCAGTCATTTTCCCTTAGCAAGGGGAGAATAGACTGTACTGAACTTTCTTACATATTTGTTTAGATAACTGAAGTCCAAGAATGGCCTTAGGTCCCTGTCTTTCTTTGGCACTAAAAAGAATCTTGAGTAAATTATGGATCCTATCTGGTCTGGTGGGACCTCTTGGTTAACTCTATTGTTTAGAAGGCTCCTTATTTCTGAAGTGGCTGCTTCTATTTGCAAGGGTGGAACATTGGGGAGTTTCTCTGTATGTAACGCAAGGGGAAAAAAGGGGATGAAATAACCTCTGGTTACTATTCTCTGTACACATACAACTTAGGTGATGGACATCCAGGTCATCGAATAAAAGGATAAGTGCCTTGAGTGCATCCAGAGAGCAGCAGTTGAGCAAACATTCAGAAGCATGGGTAAGGCCTCCCAACCTCAGAAGCCCTGGTTCTATGAACTACTTCAGCATCAAGGGTGATGTCCCCACCAACAGATTTCCCTACCTGGTGGTGGTGGTGGGGGCTGTATCTCCAGAAGTGTCGGGAATGAACCCCTGTGACTTTTAGAACTAAAGCTTCTTCCCACCCTTCTGATTCCTTGAGAAGGTCCTCTGAGGGGCAAAAATGTTGATTCCTATGGCAGACAGGGTCTTACCATCTTGTTTACGCCTGGAAAGTGTTTCTTTCACTTTGGGACTGATGAGTATCAATCTATCGTAAGGGTGCATTGACAAAGGGCATTTTGAAATGTTCTGCAAAAACACAAACCACATCCAAGCATGTCTACTAACAGCAATGCCAGTGCCTGCTGCTCTAGAAACACCTTCCATGGCACTTCAAACAAGATGCATCAAGACATTAGATAAGGACTGAAGGGTAGCCAACTGTGAGTCAACAGATTTTCCCTTCTCAGCAGATAGGAACCCAGAGGCAGACTTGGTGAGCTTTTTGGTCAAATTTCTCTGAAAACAACAAATGACGTGCCAGATATTTCAGCACTGATGGTGAAGGTTGCTGAAGCAAACATTCACTTCCCAAACCTGTCCAACATACAAGACTCTATTATCATGGAAAATGTTTTTGGCAGGTCCAGAGCACTGCCATGGGAGCTTCTTTTGCTCCCATTTATTCTGATGTTTTCATGGCCTATTCAGAACAACTCATTTACGATCCAACACATATCTATCAATGTAATTGACATATGGAGACGTTTTCTTGATGATTGTTGGATGGTTTGGAGGGCTGATGAGTCATTCTTGAATGAGTTTGTTGAATACTTGAATGGTAACAAGTGCAGCACACAATTTACAGCCAATTATCATGCGGAACAAATCATCTTTTTAGATGTGGTAGTTACAAGGAATACAGACAGCACCTTGGATACTCAGGTACATTGTAAATATCCAAAGTACAACTCACTTCTACATGCTTCTCTCTTTCACCCTCCACTTATTACACACAACATCCCTAAATCGCAATTCCTCCATATGAAACGGATTTGTTCTAATCCTGATAGATATGATGATTTCAAACAGGACCTTACCAATAGGTTCAAGGCCATAGGTTATCAAACTGGTACCATCTTGACAGCAAGCAATTGGCTCTCCATGGTGGATAGAAAGGATTTACTGATTTACAAAGACAAACCACATCCTAGCCATTCAGATATTAGATTAGTGAAAACTTATGGATGGAACACTAATATACTATTGGATAGTGTCAACAGAAACTGGAATATATTGTTAGCTGACTATAGGCTATCAGAGATTTTACAAGACAAATGCCTCTTTTCCTTTCATAGGGGCAAAACCCTTGTGTCCCATTTTAGCTATTACAAATAGGCTTTTCCTCAGATCAGTCCTGGATCTCAATGTACAATCACAGGGGATTTTCTATATGGGTGTATACCATGTGGACATTGTGTACATTGCTCAAGGATGGCAAAGTCTAAACACTTCACTAGTAAAAACACATGAATTGTTTTTGAAATTAAATTTCTGGCAAACTGTGGCATGGATTGGGTCAAATACCTAGCCACAAGTTCCTTTTTGGCTTTTTATATAGGACAAACCTCTCGACCAGCCAGATGATGAATATCAAAACACGAGTAATATTAGACTGGAAAAAAAACACTAATGCACTCTACAAAGATACTTTGGTACACACCACAGCGAATTTCGGATTTAACATTATTGATAGAATCATTGGAGACAGGGTTAATAAATCTGGTTGGCATAATATACTTAATAATAAAGAAAAGAAATGGATTATCAAACTGGGGGTTTTATTTCCTCCTTGGCTCAATGAACAATTATAGCTAACCAATCAGCAGGGCCCTCCCACAATACGTTGTATAAAAGGGCATGGTAAATGTATTCTTTATTCACACTCATGAAGGCTTAGTAAGTTTTGTGCCAAAATCTGTCTGTTTTTTGCCTTGAATGACGTTTCAATAAAATTAGAGGACATTTTTACACCACTGAGTGCTGGCCTCTTGTTTTTGAATTTGTTTATCTCGCAGACACAAAGGTACAGGGTTTCTCTCCTTTCAGGGAAATTGACTAGGCTTAAAATGGCCCACAAGGGCGGCTAGTGTAGTACTTGCATAGGAATCTATGAACAACTATACTATGTTTTAAAATGAATCATCGTTTCTGTAGCCTAAGCTACATGGGTAGATTATTATAGCTTAGATAGACATAGTTAAATGAAGAGAAGGCTGATACCCAAGACTCTAGAAGCCCTCTGGAGAATAGTGCCAGAAAGACAGTTTTGGACATCGAAAAGGAATCCAATTTGTACTGCTTGAAAAGGTATGTACATACTGAGGACCAAATCTCTGCCTCTACATTGCTTCTAAAGTCCAGCCCTTTCCAGAAGCCATTTTGTTGAATGAGCTGCAACTCTGCCTCAAAGTGGTTTGTTGTAATGAGTTTCACAAAATGTAATAGCAAGAGGCAACCATGAAGAAACAGTTAACTGATTTTGGTTGCCCTTTTCTTTTACCTTTATAGGAGAGAAATAGCTGGTCAGATTTACTGAAAAAGTGAGTTTTGTTTAGGTGGTATCTGAGCTGCCTGTGTATATCCAGAAAGCGAAGAATCCTTTCTTCCTTATTCATACTTTCAGGAATGAATGTTGGGAGGTTAATGGCTGGCTGAAATGATACTCTGAATCTACTTTAGGTATAAAGTTAAGATTTGTTCTCAGAGAAACCTTGACCTTAGATTTCCAATATGTCTGCACACTAGCACAAACATTAAGGGCTTACTTCAGTCTGCTTGTGTGAAAAAAATGAGAGATAAGAGCTAGGAATTCCGCTAGATTTATTAAAATTCAGTTACTGGCTAGTAAGTACACAGTCAGGATGCCAACAAAGATGATTAGCCCAAAAGAAAATCAACTAGAAAAGGTGAAGAGAAAACACTGACTGGGAAGAATGCTGTATCTGTTCAACAAAAAGCAGCTCAAGCTCCAGCTTTGGTGCAAGAGATGACTTCCAGTAATTTACAGGAAAAAAATAAATCAAATGTGTTAGAGCGGATTCAAATAAATGAAACACTGAAGGACTATATCAACTCAAATCACAAAAGGCTGGAAAAAATGGAAGCAGTTTTAAACAACTATTGAGAAGAACTGATAAAACTGCAAAATTCAGAGGTCAAAATAAAGAAAAGGCTAGCTGAGTATGAGGCTGCTCAAGAGCTGTTTCAAAAAATGGCAGTTAGAGGACAGAGCATGCAGAGAAAACCTGAAATTTTCTGTTGTACCAGATAAACTCATTTTATGAAAGCAAAAATAAGCAACTGAACTGGTATTCTACAGCAGGATTTGTTAACTGAAAGGGCACATGCTCCAAACCTGGCCATGAGAAAACAACCAAAATCTTTATTAGTAAAGATGCAACCATACCAGCAGAAATAGTTGATCGTGACAAAATTGTGGTAGAAGACAAAGTATTAAAAACTGGAGACAGTAGAGTATTTATGGAAATGATTATTCACTGTGCACCAAGCAGAAGAGAAGCAAATTTATCTCAGCAATCAGTGAATGTCAAATGGCAGGTGTGCAATTCAAGCTGCTGCATCCAACTGTTTTCAGAATATTTTTTACCTGGAAGATCAAAATAATTTTTTGATGCAGAACAGGTTGTGGAAGAAATACAAAAGTTTGTCCAACAAAACATGAGCCATCAAACAGAAGGGGACTCATTCTTCTGATAATAAAGCCTATATATAGACTTGGACAGTGAAACATTTTTCAGTTTTCCACAGGAAAATAAATGAGAGACAGAAAGAAGCTTGAGAGTTGTCAGAAAAATCAGGAATACCTTGGACTTGATCCAGAGTCTGGGATTAGGAGATGGAGATCAACAGGAAGAAGACCAACAACACTGAAATTAGTGAATAAATGTGACACTGTAAAGTATCAAGCACATTTGTGAAGTATGGCTTTACAAAGCTGAGAAAGATTGGATTTTTGTTGACTTTGTTAAACTTGCAGGGAAATTGAAAAGCATATACCCCACATTGTGTCATTAATGTTTGGAAGGAAAAAAAAGTAAAACAATTTTTATTTTTAATATTTGTATAAAATATTTCATGATATAAATTGTGTGTTATATAGTAAAATTTTTAAGTGATTGTTGTATGAGATAAAAAAGTTAACAAGTACCTCTTTCTTTTTTAGTTACAAGAAATGTAGGCATTAGCATTTTATTAACTGGCAACTGGGACAGAGGGTCAAGGCTGTGAACTGCAGTCCCAGTGGTACATGGTTTGATTTCATCAGCCCTCATCTCTCCATGAGACCTTGAGGAAGTCACTTAAATAGACAGTGCTTGGGGACAGTTGAAAATATGGGCTAGGCTCCTCAATGGTTCTCTGGACTGTAAACCTAGTAACTACTTATGAAGACCTGGAAACGAGCAAGCAAACTGGCACTACGAAAGGTCCTAATCAAAGCAAAGCCCAAAGCCCAAAAAATATATCCCTTAACGCAGGTTTATTATAGAAAGACAAGCGTTTTCGCTACTCCTAACAGAGAAGCTTCATCAGAGAAGTACTTGTTGGCTAGGGTCAGTTAGCAAACATTCTTTTTGCATTCATTGATTGAAAAGAAATGAGATCTAGCTAATTAGTGGGAGGAGCTGAGAAATAATTTTCTTATTTAAGGTATTACTCTACATTCCTCTTTAACTACTAGAGCTCTGGGTTTAAAAATACTGTTTGACTGCACTGCTTTTTGGGATTTTTCCCACCTACTTGCTGAACTCTTGTTGTGCTTTTAAACTTGGTGCCTTTTTAGCTGGCTGTACCCTACTGTAAATTACAATTTGCAAGCCCCGCCTGGTAATATTTCAACTGGACACTAATTGCTCAAACTGATAAGGCACTTCTGTTATACTCCTAAAGCTCCAGTTAGCCTAATTCATATAATCCCATTCAATTAGTGCACACTGCAATATTCAGAGTGCTAATAATCTGAATTTATTGTTCTTTTCTGCATTTCCTTGTTTTAACCAAAATTCAACTGGTTTGCATTTTTAACTTAGTCTGGGGCCTTAGTCTTGTAGTATCCCTTACAGTACTGGGATACTTGTGGTTTGCTGCAGGATCTGAACCTCTTTTATTTCATTTCTCCTGCTTTTTACCATTTGCATTTTACCTGGTCTGGGGTCTTAGTCTTATAGTTCAATAGTGAAAGAATTGTGAATTGCTGCAGGATGTGATCCCTATTTATTACATTTCTAATGCATTTTTCTGTTTACATTTAACTTGGTCTAGGGACCTTAGTCTGGTCTTGCAGTATCACTCACAATAGTGACAGCATTGTGAATTGCTGCAGGATCTAAACCTTATATATTCACTTATGCTGCATTTCTACTGTTTACTCACTGGATTCTTCTCTAACATCTCTCATAACTTCTGCCGAGCTGTGCAGCAGTTGTTTATAGTGCCCTGTATAAAAGCAGGAACCAAGAGTTGTCACTATCCATCTAAAACTTTCTCTGATATTTTCTTAAGTATCTGGCTGACTGTATAGCAGCTAGTTTGCCCACTGAGTAGCATTACCATGGGTGTTGTTTTTAAAATCAGTCCAAGAGACCTCTCTTCCCAGCCCAACAACTCTAAACCCTGATTGACCACCTCTCATATTTCACAAAAAAAGAGGATCCACAGCTATGAATGTGCACTTTCCTACTGTCTCCGTAGCCAGGCTGGTGGAAATGGACATCCTGAGACAATGTAGCAATTGTCTCTTGTTAACTGACAGCCACCTTATTCTTATGCAGATTGACATACTATGTGAAAGATGTAATTAAGCTGTCTTTAGAGGCAAAGCTTTCACAAATGGACACATAACAGGTTGCCAGTAACACACACACTACACCTGTAATTGATCAGACACAAACTTGTATATGCTGAGGTTCTTAAATGCAATCTACCCAAACTTCAAAAGCTTCCCAATACGCTGCCCTCAGTAACCTCCCAAACACTCCACAAAGATAACACTCCTGAAGAGAGACACAGACATCTCACAATGTCTCAACCTCTAAGCCCTAAAGGCAAACTACCACACAACCCAATATATTGGTCATTGGAGAGACTATTGTGAGACACACTGATGCCCCCTAACCAGGCTGAGCAAGGAGAGAGTCATGGAGAGTTGGCTATTGGGGCAAGGATCCTGACATGCTTCATTCCCAACTCATTCACTCCAATGGAGTTCAGGAATTTTGCACTGTAACTTCCAATGGGCGGAGCCTAAGCCTATTGACAGAATCAAATTATGTCCTCACATTTCAAACAAATGTTCATATCGCTGGAACTACAGGAGTTATGAAAAAAGTATAAATGGCAAACTCTTCAGCATAGACTATTTTTACAGTGGTAGTATTCTTTAGGTTCTAGGTCATAAACTGTATTTTATAAGTCACAGTAGATATAGTAACTATTATATTTGCAATATTTTATAAACAACTTACAATATCTTTGCAACCATTCAAGTTACACATATACTGTTAGCCACAATTTAATCACCTAGCTGATAGTTTTCATATGAGGCTAAGGGATTCTGTTTGTGTTACTTGGTTGTTAAGATATTTAGAAAAATTAGAAAATTATACCTATATAAATTAATATCATAAAAACAACAGTTAATATCTACTTACCTTCACTAGGCAGAGGTCAAATATTAATGCAGTTGAGTTTGCCATTAGGTAAGCTTTAAGATGAAATCTTTCGCAACCTTGTGCATAGCATGTTTTTAGAATTATTGATGCAAATATACAAGCAATATTTGACGCCTAGAGGTGTCAGTAGGAGTTAACTGCAGATGCACCTGGAGGCGTCAGTCGGATGTAATGAGTCAGAAGACTGCAACTGTCATCCCTCTGCAAAAAGGTGGACCATCAACAGACTCAAGAAACTATAGACCCATAAGTTTGACCATCCTTATATGTAAGGTCATAGAAAGAATTGTGGACCTGATAAAGGCATAGGAAAGCTTCAAACACTGAACCCATTCCAGTTTGGTTTCAAGGGCAGATCTTGCCTACTAAACTTGGTGAACTTTGAAAAGGTCACAAGAGCCATGGATGATGCCAAAATGATGCATGCTACTTACCTTGACCTAGCAAAAGCTTTTGACACAATACATCATTTGAGTATTATAGACACACTCAAAAGTGTAGGCATAAAACCCTATGCCATCCAATGGATAGCCAATTGGTTCACAGATAGGACACATGAAGTTAGGGTGGGGGAATCCTTCTCCACCACGAGGCCCGTTACCATTGGTGTCCCACAGGGCTCAGTACTGCAACCTATCCTGTTTAGAATGTACTTCTCTGAAGTCAAGGCAAATGTAGAGAGACTTTGGCTGACCAGATTTGCTGATGACTGCAAGCTGGGCACAATCACGGATGGTGAATCCTTCAGGAAGGTCTGACACACAACTGATGCCACAAACATGGCTTAAAACTCAATGTAAAAAATTAATAATACCATTTGAGAAGGTGACTACCCCTATAAATTACAACACTGATATCTCTCCCCTAAGAGTAGACCCAGTGGTAAATGACTTGGAAACTCAGGTTGAGACTAACCTGAAACTTTGGCCACCATGTATCCATGGCAGTGAGAAAATCCTTCTATGTGGTGCAACTTATAAGTGAGGTCATGGCATCCAGATCTAAACAGATAATTGTCTGACTATACATTAGACCAACAATCAAGTACAACGCATCCAATATTTTTCTGAAAGCATACACGTTATTTTTCGCATCTAGCATGAGAATAAAGATAAGAACAGACAGCAATTATTGCAAAAGTAGGAACACAGGTTGTACCATGCACCTTAGCATGGATAACCTTAATTTTAGGTTAGGTAATACCAGCTGTGGATTTTGGAAAATTGTTCCTATCAGTAGGGTTAAACTTCATTATTTCAAGATGTACATAGTTCTGTATGTTTGTTTTATGTTAATATGTTATGGTGTGTGTGTTTGTTTGAGGGTTTTCAGTAAAACTAAAAGTCCTGTAAAATGTGATCTAGTTTCAAATGAAGATGGCAAGAAGCAACTATATAAAAGATCAACCTGCCAAACATTAGTGAGTGCAAATACACACAAGCTGGAAATAGACATTTAAAAATCTGTCCTATATAATAGGTGGGAATAATAACTTATCATAATGGCTACACTATCCATATTATTTTGGAACATGAATGGCCCCACATGTATAG
Source organism: Protopterus annectens (assembly GCF_019279795.1). Lineage (NCBI taxonomy): Eukaryota > Metazoa > Chordata > Ceratodontiformes > Protopteridae > Protopterus > Protopterus annectens. The sequence goes on along the minus strand of NC_056745.1, from coordinate 1,563,147,682 downwards.
ACAAAAAGGTAAGAGTATTGATTTATATTAAGAAATGCAGAGTGCAGATAGCAATACTATGGGAAACACATTTGGAAATAAGTGAGGATGAGAATTTGATAAATGATTTCAGGATAGCAGAATATCGGGGACAAATGAAACTGGAAGTAATTATATGAATTGGTAGGAAAGCTTCAATACTGATACAAGATGGAAAAAAGATAATGGTACATTTGTAGTAGTAACAGGCAGCTGATTGGTTTAGAATTATGCTGGCGTGTATTTATATTCCACCTAAAACTGCTATTATGGAGCTTAAGAAAATTCTGAGAGAAATAATCAACTTTCAGCAGTGAATATTAAATATAGGTGGGGGCTGGAACTTGATTTGCAACAGTGAGGATGTATATATGGGTGACCTAGAAGGGAAAGTATAACAAAAAAGGGTATATTTCTGAAGAAATTTCTGAAAACATTTGGTATGGAATTTACATATTATTCCCCAGGGCATAATAACTAGAGATAAATTATATTTCACAGGAACATATGCATTTAATTGAAAGCTTTGACACAACCAATAATTATTTCAGATCATCCACCACCACCACCAAGATAAAACTGGAGGGTAATGAAGTAAAAATGAGACACTGGTGCTTCCTGTTAAAAGAGAAATTTAAGGAAGGGGTTGTGGAAATTATTTGAGAGTTATTAGGGAAGACAGAAACAGCTTCAGAAGTTATAGTGTGTGGGATAAAATGAATGTTGAGTGTAAACATAGGGTAGAAATAAAAGAAACAGAGATATGGTTATGTAGCAGCAAGACTTATTTAGAGGAGCTGACAAAGATTAAAGTATTGCAAGAATAAGGCAGATCTCACAGGACAAGAAGAGGTACAACTGCAGAGTGCTACTGAGAAAATAAGGGAGTATTCTGAATAACATGCATGAGTTCAGAAAGACTGCCATTAAGTAACTGCTTTCTTAACTCCAGAGCACAAAATCTTTTAGCACAATGACCCTCAAAAACAAGTAAAAGGGGTTGCTGCCAAATTTAGGAAGCCTATAACAAAAAAAAAAAAAAAAGCAAAAAAAAAAAAAAACAGAGATCCTCTAAAGGTATTGGAGATATTCCTAAAATTTTATGAAAATTTGTATAAAGAATGGAAATGTCAAAATCAAAAAAGAGCAGAAATTAAAATATTTATAGAAGGCTTAAACATGCCAAGGTCAGAGGTAGACGAGGTTCAACAATTAACAGTTAAGATAGTTAGAGATGTAGGAAAGACTCCAGGAATAGATTATATTCCTGTGGAAGTTTGAAAGCTAGGACAGAAAAAAGTGTTAAAGATCTGGAAGGTTTTAACAGTATTTTAAAAGGAGGGGAAGCACCAACATCCTGGGAGAAAGCTGTGTTGGCTGTAACACCTACAGATGGCAAAGACCCATTGGACCCTGCTTCATCAAGGCTCATTTCAATGTTATGCCATGATTGTAAAGTTTTTATGTCTATAATAGCAAAAAGAATGACAAAGGTGTTGTCAAAATTGATGTACATGGATCAATATGTTTTTGTGGAGGGGAGGCAAACATGCAAGAAAATACCTCTGTTGATGTGTCTTGATGCAGACAAAGCATTCAACAGAGTAAGCTGGAATTTTATGAGTAGGGCATTTGTGGTTAATTAGGAGGATATATGAGGGATCAGAGGCAAAAACTGAAGAGGGATGGTACCTCTATGACAAGGAGTTTTTTAACAGAGGAACCAGTCAATGGTGTCCTCTTTCCCCTTTATTTGCTTTATATTAAGAGCCACTGATAAAGAAAATAAGGGACTTAGAAATTTAAAGGATATAAGTGGTGTGTAATCAAGAAAATTTGCATTTATTTGCAGACTATATTATTTTGCACCTGATAAAATCAGAAATGGACACCTCAGTGTGGCAGGACATTTTAAGAGTTTCAAGACTTTTCGGGATATAAAATTAATGAAGATAAAACAAATGCTATAGCTGTAAACTATGTACCCACACATGAATTGGTTTAGCAATACCCATATTTATGGGGACATAATATAAATGAGATATTTAGGAGTACAGATTAAAAAGAATTCTGTTGGCACCCAAGTATATGTGGGGAAAGATTAAACAAAAGATAATGCAAAAAAAAAAAAAAAACTGAGAAAGTGGAAGCATTTGTTTCTGGATATGGACAGCAAGATACAAGCGGTGAAAATGGTTTTAGTTCCTTTAGTTTTATATACAAGTCAGGAATATTTTTATCAAATAGAGGAGAGGCTGCGGACAATAATCAATAGATTTAAAGGAACTGATCGGGGAGGGAAAGAGGGTAAGTGGGATAATCTGATTCTTACAACAGAACAAGGTGGTTTAGGATTACCTGATTTGAAGGGATATTTTAGAGCTACAGAGCCAAGGCTCATATACACAACACAAGCAGAAAGATATAACTCAAAGAGGAAAGGTATTATGATGAAGCAGGGGGGATTCAAGAAATAAGGAGAGAGTGGGATTTTGGATGCCTTTCCTTAAGAACAACAGCCGTATGCTCACCAAATGATTTATAAAAATCAGTGCATACCAAGATTATATATTTCCCATTCCGAAGGAGGGATGGGCCTCCTCAAAATTGATTACATGTACAGATCTGCAATCATAGGACTCCACACATATCTGCTGACCTCACAAGACCCAAATGTAGGGGAAGTTTTGAAACATGAGGAGAATAAATCTAAGATGACTTCCCTGCTTAATCTAGCAGAAGCATATCAGCTTCAAGTATGAATGGAAATCAAACCACAAGTGGATAAAAAACAAGCAGCAACTGAATGTGCCAAAAAAGAAAAGAAATAAGATGAAGGACCAGATGGGAAGGCAAGAAATATGGAAAATGCATAGATATAATTGCAAGTATACAAAACTTCTGGAAGAACCTCATGTGGATCAGGAACGAATGCAGGAATGGTTAAGGAGAAGCAAATTCAAACCAAGAGATGAAAGGTTAATATTGGCAGCACAAGACAGTGGGCTACGTACACGTTGGTTTACTAAGTCCACTGAACATGTGGTAGAAACAGACAAATGCAGGTTTTGCAAAACAGAATTGGAAACAGTTGCACACCTCGTTGCTGGTTGCGACATACTAATGGCAGAAAGACTGTATACTGAAAGGCATAATAATGTGGTGAGACTTTCACTGGGGATTGTGCAAATATTATGGTACTGAAGCAGCTGAAAAACACTGGAAACATGAGCCACAAAGCATCATAGGAAAATCTACATCACATGGGATTATCCATTACCAACAGTTCAAAAGATAGATGTTAGAAAACCAGATATAGTGGTCCAAGAAAAGAAGACAAAAGTAGCATTGAGGACTAAAATTGCCATACCCAGTGACTACAGTGTCCTGCGTATAGAGAGAGACAAAGTCATAAAATATCAGGATTTGCAAGCAGAAACAAAAGCAATGTGGAAGAAAGACACCCACATAGTTCTAATAGTAATGGGAGCAATGGGTCTTATAAAAAAAAAAAGTCTACAATCATATTTAGATATGCTACCAATACATGTAACACCATATGAATTGCAGGAGTCGTCGTTACTGGGCACATTGCGGGTGCTGAGAAGAGCACATTAGGCTGACATCAGAGTGAAACAATACTAATTTCATAAACATTTACCGTACTTTGACTTAGGAATGGGATCCATTCCATCATGGTATTAGAAACCCAAAAGATTTGGAGAAGAAAAGAAATATTATATTCATAAAGTAATCACAAGTATTCTAAAAACTAAGACAACACAAGAATGGAGAAAGGCAATTTTGCTGATAGGATTAACTGCAATTAGGGGTAAAAAGAATAGGCAAGAGAGGGCTTGAATTTACTGGAGAAAATTCCTAATTGGAAGCAATCTCTCCTCAGCCTGAACAAGCAAATAGGAGCACTAATGAAGTCCTGCAAAGCAAACTTCAAGTCCAAACTGGCCACACCTTCTAAAGACAATCATAAGGCCTTCTTCACATATGTCTGTAATCTCAAAGGAAGCACTCAGTTCTGCTCAGAACTGGTGGTCAAGGACACCACATACACAAATGCTGTAGATATAGCTAACCTGCTTGAAAATGGGTTCAGTGAAACTTCACCCCTCTGTTCCCCCATCAGTAAATCGGGACATCCCCAGCACCTGACCCCCTCCGCTTATCTCTAGGGAGCAAGTTATCACTGCCCTCTCAAAGGCAAATAATTCAGTCTCCATGGGACCCGATAACATCCCAGGCTGCATCCTACATGAACTCAGGCAAGAACCTGCAGCACCATTAGGCACCCAATTCAACCCAACCCTGAGTACCAGCTTCATCACAGCGGAGTGGAGGACAGGCACGGTCATCCCTCTACACAAAGGTGGAGCATCCACCGAGCAAGGAAATTATAGACCAATTAGCTTGATCTGCAAGGCCACGGAACGGATTTTCATGGACCTCATTAACAAGGACATTGGCAACCTCCAAACACTCGATCCCACACAGTTTGGTTTTGTCAAGGAGAGGTAATACCTGTCAAATTTGGCCAACTTCTTTGAGACAGTCACCAAAGCCATGGTTAAAGGGAAGATAGTGCACACTGCTTACCCTGACCTGGCCAAAGCCTTCGATACTATACCCTACTCGGGTATAATAGATAAACTTTCTTAACTAGGCATCAATCCACGTGTTACCAGATGGGTACCAAACTGGCTCACTGATACAACCCACCTAGTCGAAACAGGGGAAGCCACCTCAAGCAGTAGACCCATAACAAGCGGTGTACCCCAGGGATCAGTCTTGGGGCCTCTGTTGTTTGGGATATACTTTTCTGAAGTGCAGGGCAAAAAGTACAGTTTTGTACCTACCATAAATGTAGATGTCCGAGAGGAATGCATCTGCAGTCCTAACAAATGGGTTGTCCTGCCTCAGGCAGCCCTTCGGTCGGCCGGATTCCAAAGTCTGGGTCTGGCCTCGGCTGATGTCGCACTTCACCCGACGTCACTGCTACTGTCGATTGGGTATAAAGGCATCAGCCGACGCCATTTTTCCTCAGTGTTTCTTGCCCCAGATGCCAGGTGCCCTCTATGAAGGCTAAATTTGGATAAATGCAAATGATTCCAAATAGTAGAGAGCAAACAACAAATAAACATGTATGTACATATATACAAACAAATACACCATAATAGATTCCCCCACCTAGCTACAAGATGGGCAAATACCCTAGGAGTACCACAGAGGGGAAGGAGGGCGGGTAATCCTGACTGCAGATGCATTCCTCTCAGACATCTACATTTATGGTAGGTACAAAACTGTACTATGTCCTTCAAGGATGCATCTGCAGTCCTAACAAATGGGTAGAATACCATAGCCAAACTGGGGAGGAGGCACTAAGAAGATTATGGTGTAGTTAAGATCCCTTGCAAAACAGCAGTGGCAAAACCTGCTCGGGATCTGGAGTATAAAGGCAGATTATAATGCTTGGCAAATGTATGCACGGAGCTCCAAGTAGCAGCCTCTAAAATGTCTTTGGTAGCCACTCCTCGTAAGAAAGCTGTAGTAGTGGCTGTAGCCCTTGTGGAGTGAGGTCTGATGTTTTCTGGAGTTGCCTTCCCATGAAAGGAGTAACAAAATCTAATGCAATTTCCTATCCATTTTGAGATTGTCTGTTTTGAAATTGCTTTTCCTTCCATTCCTGCTGCATATGCTACCAGAAGCTGGTCAGTTTTTCTATTGCTCTTGGTTCTGTCCAGGTAGTAGCGCAATTGTCTGTGTACATCCAAGGTGTGCAGCAGTCTTTCCCCCCTGTTCTGTGGGTTGGGGAAGAATGTTGGTAGGTGGATAGCTTGGTTCAATGATACCCTGGAGACCACCTTTGGCATAAAAGTAGGGTTAGTTCTCAAGGACACTCTATCCTGATGGAAGATAAGGAAGGGCTGTACTGCCATTAATGCCTGTAATTCAGAAACCCTTCTTGCTGAAGTGATTGCAAGCAGGAAAGCAGTTTTCCAAGATAAGAACTGTAATTCTGCTGTTGCTGCTGGTTCAAAAGGGGGAAATGTTAACTTTTCCAGCACAAAGTTCAGGTCCCATGTAGGCAGAGGTGGCTTCCTTGGAGGCTTTAAATTTTTAATTCCTCTCAGAAACTGCCTGAGTAGAGGATGAGAGAAGACTGGAGGATCCATGTTGTATTCTGCTGAAATTGCTGATGCATGAATCTTGATGGAGGAGTAAGACAGGCCATTGTGGAAAAGTTCTGCTAAATATTCCAGGATGTTAGCTATGTTTGCCAATGATACATTTTCTCCTTTTGCTGCACTCCAAATGAGGTATCTTTTCCATTTTGCTGAATAAGTCTTCCTTGTGGAGGGTCTGCGAGCCTCCAGGATAATGTCTTTAACCCTCTGAGATAGTTCTGGGTTATTTTGTTTCATGTAAGATTCCAAGCGGCTAGCTGCAGTGTTTTCAAGTTTGGATGCAGGATCTTGAAGTTGTTCTGTGTTAGCAGCAGAGGAACTAGAGGTAGAGGCCATGCCTGTGTCCGAGACATACTTCTCAGAAGCGGGTACCAATGCTGCCTCAGCCAGTCTGGAGCTATCAGTATGATCCTTGGGTGCTCTTCTTTGATCTTCAGTAGCACTTTGTGCATCAAAGGTAGAGGTGGGAATGCATATGCTGTTAGGTTTTCCCAACTGAAGGATAGGGAGTCCACCTTCCAAGCAAGTGGGTGGTATGTCCTTGTGCAGAATTTTCTCAATTGGTGGTTGTGCGGGGATGCGAACAGGTCTATTTCTGGTAGCCCCCATTTCTCTGTAATGGTTCTGAAGATGTCCGGATGCAGCATCCATTCGTGGGCATCCGTGGTAGTTCTGCTTAATGTGTCTGCTAATATATTTTCTTTTCCTGGCACGAATAAGGCTTGGAGCTGAATGTTGAGGTTCAGGGCCACATTCCACAGGTCCATTGCCATCCGGCATAGAGGATATGAATGTGTGCCTAACTGTGGTGTTGTCCGTCCTTATCAGCAAATGACCCTGTTGAAGAAACGGTCTGAATGCCTGAATTGCCTGTTTCACTGCCAGCATCTCTTTTTGATTTATGTGTAGGTTCAGCTGGTCTTGTGTCCATAGGCCTTGTATGCACTTGTCTGCCATGTGTGCCCCCCAGCCGAGGTCCGAGGCGTCCGTGGTGATAGTCTGGCTTGGGTGAGGGCTGTGGAAAGGCAGTCCTTTGTTCAACTGACAGGCCTGAGCCCACCACAGGAATTCCTGTTTCAGGCATGGAATTATTGGGATTTGGGTTTCTAGGCTGTGCTTGTGCTGAGACCATAAATTCCTTAGGTACCATTGCAACTTCCTCATATGCAGTCTGGCATGTGGGATCAATATTATGCAGGATGCCATGTAACCCAGGGCTTGCAGGATTTTCCTTGCTGTAAGCTGGTTCTGCGTTGTTAAAGCCTTGAAGTAGAGTGGTAGTTGCTTTTGCTTTTCTGCTGTGAGAAATGCCATTTGATTTGATGTGTCCAGTTCTGCACCCAAGAATGTGATCCTTTGGGATGGTACCAGCCTTGACTTTTTATGTTGACTGTGTATCCCAAGGCCTGCAGTAGGTGAATAACCTTTTCCAAATCTTTTGTTAATTTGATCTTGTTGTCCGCTTGTAGCAGGCAGTCGTCCAGGTATGGATAAATTTGAATTCCTGAAGCCTGCAATGAGCAATTACTGATGCCAGGCATTTCGTGAATACTCTGGGCAGTAGATAAGCCAAAGGGCAATGCTGAGAATTGATAATGCTCTGATCCTGCAAGAAATCTGAGGTATCTTCTGCAATCTGGTCGAATAGGGACGTGCAGGTATGCCTCCTTGAGATCTAGAGTCACCAGCCAAGCCTCCTTGCCCAGCATGGGAAGAAGGTGCTGTAGGGTCAGCATTTTGAATTTTGGAACAATGAGATATGTGTTGAGAGCGGACAGGTCGAGAATAGGCCTCCATTGATTTTCTTTTCTTGGCACCAGGAAAAGTCTGGAATAAAATCCTTGCCCTTGTTCCATAGCCGGTACCTTTTCTATGGCTCTCATCCTTAGTAAGTGGTTGATTTGTCCTAGAGCGTTTGTCTTTTGGTTTGGTGGTAGGTTTGGCATTCCTCTCTTCCTTGGTAGAGTATGGAAGTGAAACCTGTAACCTTTGTCTATTGTCTGTAAAATCCATGTGTCTGCTGTAATGTAATGCCAGTTTACTGAAAATAAGACTAGCTTTCTGCCTAAGGGTGCTTCCAGTTGTTCCCTGGTAGGCAGTATCAGAGCCAAGTCACTGTGACTGTCCTGTGGAAGTGGTAGTAGCCGGATCTGCGGGAGTACTTCTCTGGTTGTTAGGCTGCCACTGACGTCCCCTGTTGGAACCTCTGGATTGACCTCTGCCTCTTGAGCACCTATTTCTGCCTCTCTGTGCTCTGGTGTCTGGAAAGGACCAATTCTTCGAAGGCCAATTTCTACTAAACCTAGGAGGCTGGACCTGGAAGAAGTCCTTGACTGTTTGGAAAGATTTTGCTTTTTCCTCCACCTTCTTTAATACTTGCTGTGCAGGGGAACCAAACAAACTGTGCTTCTCCATGGGAGCATCTAGGAGCTTTGACTTTACATGGTCTGGTAAGGATTGCTCTTTTAACCATGCATGCCTTCTGATCACTGTACCAGTCATAGCTGATCTAAAGGAAGCCTCCAGTGCATCATAGCCGCATTTCAAGGAATGATTACTGACCTGCTGAGTGTTATGTACCAAATCCTGCAGGGACTTAGGGTCTATAGGTTCAGGAGAGGATAGTTTTTTATTTAACTGATCTAACAAAAATTCCTGATACTGAATCATGTGGAATTGACAGTTTAAAGCCCTAGCCGAAAGAGTAGCAGAAGTATAAACTTTTTTACCCCATCTCTCTAATGCTCTAGATTCTCTTTCAGAGGGGAGGGGGTTTTTGGCAGTTGCTACAGCTTTGGGGCCCTGAGAAATAGTTTCTGGATCTGCAATAGGAGCCTTATACAGGTGATAATGTGTGTCCGGGACCCTGTAGTATCTGTCGGGCTTAGCAGGGGCCGGAGGAAGAGAGTCAGCGGCAGTACAAGCATCACTGAATGCATCATCCACAACTGTTAGTACAGGAGGAATGGCTAAAGGCCTATGCTGTGGCAAATGCAAAAAGGTCCTGAGCCGTTTCCTAGAATCTGAAAAATCCTGGCCCTGCCATTGAAATTGTTCCCTCATAGCATGCAAGGTTTCCCCAAAAGAAAATTCCTCAGGAAGAGAGGCAGAAGGAATGGAGTCTTCTGCGTCAGAATCCTCATATGGAGAATAAGGGCCTTCTGGAGGATTTGAGTTGTCTGAATCATCCGAAGAATAATCTGTAGAAACTGGTTCAGGGGGCTCTGCTCTAGGCCTCTTCTCTGGAGGGGGATGAGAGGCCCTGTCAGGGTGAGGTTGGGATCCCCTGATCAAAGAAATGAGATCCTCTGCCAGGCTAAGCATTTGGGAACTAGAGCTAGGCCTGCGTGTGGGGGTTTTAGAAGGCAACGCCTTAGAAGATTTAGCTGCTTAGCCCTAGAGAAAGCCTTGATAGACATGGATGCAGGGGGCCTAGCAGCTCCACGTGCAGGAGTGGATATGTCTAAAGGAATAGTATCTGATAAATCCTGGTTGCCTGCTACAGCAGGAGAAATTTCAGTAGCAGATTCAGCCATGCTGTGTGAGGCCATGGCTGCAGGAGGAATGCTTTCGGCCGAAGGAAGAACCGAGGACTCGGTTTCAGCCGAAACCGAGACACTCGCGGTTGGCTTAACCGTGGTTTCGGCCGAAACCGCGGACCGCGAGTGTCGGTCCTTTTCCTTACGCTTTTTAGCTAATTGTGAAGTCGGAGTCTCCGACGGCATTTTGTAAGCAAAAGCGGGACCAAAAAAACTCCTCTGCAAACTCCGACCGACGTCTAAGTGTTCGTCAGTTGAAGGAAGCACAGGCTAGACAAGCTGCTACGTCGTGGTCTGGGCCTAAGCAAGGAAGGCAGTAAGAGTGGAAATCCTTATGAGGTATTTGTTTCCCACAAGTTAAACAATTATTTACTTTTTCTGACATCGGCTGAGGCAAGAAAGAGCTTTTTAGAAGTCTTCGGTAGTAGAAATCTCTGGATCTGACCGACCGGCACTTGCGAACAGCTTCTGCTTTGGGCACCGCGCGGCAAGGAAAAATGGCATCGGCTGATGCCTTTATACCCAATCAACAGTAGCAGTGACGTCGGGTGAAGTGCGACATCAGCCGAGGCCAGACCCAGACTTTGGAATCCGGCCGACCGAAGGGCTGCCTGAGGCAGGACAACCCATTTGTTAGGACTGCAGATGCATCCTTGAAGGACATCCAGTGGGCTATGACTGACCAATTTTGCAGATGACTCCAAGCTGGGCGCTGTCATCAATTCCCCTAGTGATCTGGACATCCTCCAAGAGGGCCTCACCCAAATAAATGACTGATGCCAGAAACATGGCCTCAAACTGAATGCCAAAAAATGCATCCTCATCCCCTTTGGGGAGGGTGACATCCCCAAAAATTATCACATTAATAACAAGGTCCTAAACATGGAATCAGTTGTGAGGGACTTTGGCACCTAGGGTGACAGCAAACTGACATTTTTCCACCATATTGCCTCCGTTGTATGGAAACTTTCTACATGGCCCACCTCATTATTAAGTGCATCTCATCCAGGGACAAAGAGGTCAAACACCCCTGTATTATTCTGTTATAAGACCCATTATTGAACACAATACCCCTTTCAGCATGTACCTCACAAAGCATATGCAGCAGCTGGAGAGACCAAAGAAGATCCTCACCAGCAGAGTCCAGGACCTCAAACCTCCATCTTACACACACAGGCTAAAAGCCCTGTCCTTCTACTCAGTCTCATACAGACTCCTCAGAGGTTACCTATGTATGGCATATAAAGCAATCTCAGACCCCACCTTGATGGGGCTGCTGCACATATGGAAGTCAAGCTCCACTCGAGTAACCCGCAGTTGTGACCTCAACCTGGTCTGTGACATCAATAGGACTTGATGGCAGAACAGATTTGTCCCAGAGACTCCCCCTTCTGTGGAATTGAGTCTCTCTCCATGTCAAGCACAGTACCTCAACCCTTTCTAAGTGCAACCTGGATAACTGGATGGGGAACAGAAAATACACCCCTGAGATTCCACCTGTGTTCCTGCTGGACAGGGGCATCAGGACCTGACTTGTTGGAACATGGGCTAAATTATTGGCTAGACTTGTAAGGGCTTCAGAGCCAATAGCCTAGTAACTTCTTATGATCATTATGAAAACTAGCAAAGGAACCCAAGTATTAGGAGCAAATAACTTGAGAGGGAAAGGTAACAGAATGGCAAGTAGTCAAGAAGACATTTGGACTGCAGGCTAGAGACTGCCTTCCCTATCAGATATTAATATCAGAAAACAGGCAAAAAGAAAGGGATAGGGGATCCGAAGTGAAAGACCTGCTCTGGTAGAGTTTTCAGTTGAATCTAGAACATAAGATGCTATTAAAAAAGGAATAATTAGTAGAGCATAAAAAATAGATAACTATAGGAACCCATCAGAGGAATTTAGAAAAAAATAAGGTAGGGTTTGATTCACCATAAGCACTTGTAACTTACATACATTCCTAGCTCATAGCAGAGAAATAAGTAAAAATCTTGTGTGTTAAGAACCTCAAATCAGGTTGGTGAGCTGGTTCAACTGGAGACAAAACAGAGATCCCTAGGAGTCATCAACCATTTCCTAGGTTTCAACAATTATTTTATTTCAGCATTGTTGAAAAGGGGAATCTATGGGCAAACAAGTTGAAATGGCTGACATATACCTTTACAGAAGAGTACAACAAACCATTGGACAAAAATTCCCACAAATCAAGAACCAAAGGTTTTTAGAGTGGCACCAGTAAGAAAATCGTTCTACTTACCCATATATAACTTCCTAGTGGCATATTTTTTCACCTCCTTAAGTACCTGCTGCACCTACACAAAAAGGTGCCTAAAATATTAAAATTATACCATTCAGATAGGCAGCTAAAACACTTTCAGATTGGGGTGTATCAAACTCCCAGTTTTGCGTGAGTAAATCCAGTCTGTGGGGCAACTTGTGTAACTGCCCTTGGCCAGAATGAAAGAAGAGAGAACCAATGTTACCCTGGCCAAAAAAGGGGTCACCACTACAAGTTTTAGATAGTCCTCCTGGATTTTTAAAAAGTACAGTTTTGTACCTACCATAAATGTAGATGTCCGATAGGTATGCATCTGCAGTCATCACATATGGGTTGCCCTGCCTCAGGCAGCCCTTCGATCAGCCGGATTCCAAAGTCTGGGTCCGGTGTCGGCTGATGTCGCCCCTTCCCCAATGTCAGAGCGCCTGGGGTATAAAAGCGTCAGCCGACGCCATCTTCCTCAGTTTTTCTTGCCCCAGATGCCAGGTGCCCTCTAAGGAAGGCTAAATTTGGAGAAATGCAATAAATTCCAAACATGCACAAAAATATATACATATATAAAAACAAATACACCATAATAGATAACCCCAGCTAGCTATGAGAGGGGAATGTACCCAAGAAATACCACAGAGGGGAAGGAGGGAGGGTAAACCTGACTGCAGATGCATACCTATCGGACATCTACATTTATGGTAGGTACAAAACTGTACTATGTCCTTCAAGGATGCATCTGCAGTCATCACATATGGGTAGAATACCATAGCCAATCTGGGGGTGGTGGATCTATGTAAAGGATGGTGTAGCTAAAATGCCCTGCAGGACTGCCATAGCAAAGCCTGCTCTGGATCTGGAATATAAAGGTAAGTTGTAATGCTTGGAAAATGTATGCACGGAGCTCCATGTAGCAGCTTCTAAAATGTCCTTGGTAGCCACCCCTCTTAAGAAGGCTGTGGAGGTGGCTGTGGCTCTGGTCGAATGAGGTCTAATGTTAGCTGGCACAGTTTTTCCATGAAAGGAGTAACAGAAATGAATGCAATTCCCTATCCATTTTGAAATAGTCTGTTTTGAAATTGCTTTTCCTTGTGCACCAGCAGCATATGCTACAAACAACTGGTCAGTTTTTCTGTAATTTTTAGTTCTGTCCAAGTAGTAGCGCAACTGCCTGTGTATGTCCAGGGTGTGCAGAAGCTTTTCCCCTTTGTTTTGTGGATTTGGAAAGAAGGTAGGCAGGTGAATAGCTTGGTTTAATGAGACCCTAGATACCACCTTTGGCATAAATGAAGGATTGGTTCTCAATGAGACTCTGTCTTGATGAAAAATAAGAAATGGCTGTACTGCCATGAGGGCCTGTAACTCAGATACACTTCTTGCTGAGGTTATGGCCAGAAGGAAGGCAGTCTTCCATGAGAGGAACTGTAGTTCTGCAGATGCTGCTGGTTCAAAGGGAGGCAGTGTTAGTTTTTCCAACACGAAGTTAAGGTCCCAAGTAGGCAGTGGTGGTTTCCTTGGAGGATTGATGTTTTTAATTCCTCTTAGAAACTGCCTTAGCAGAGGATGAGAGAAGACAGGAGGATCAATGTTGTACTCTGCTGAAATTGCTGAAGCATGAATTTTAATGGAAGAGTAAGCAGGCCATTGTGGAGCATTTCTGCTAAATATTTCCAGGATATGCGCCATGTTCATAACTGTTGCATCTAGGCCCTTTGAGGTGTTCCAGGTGTGAAATCTTTTCCATTTTGCTGAGTATGCCTTTCGTGTGGAAGGCCTGCGAACTTCCATGATGATATCCTTCACTCTCTTGGATAGCTTATCCTGGTGATGAGTCAAGGTATTTTACAGGCAGCTAGCTGTAATGTTTTCAGGTTGGAATGCAGAGTTTTGTAATTGTGCTGTGTCAGGAGAAGCGACCATTGTGGCAGAAGCCATGGTTTTGTCCGTGACATGCTCTTTAGCAATGGGTACCAGTGCTGTCTTGGCCAGTCCGGAGCTATCAGAATCACTCTTGGCTGCTCTGCCCTGATCTTCAGTAAGACCTTGGTCATTAATGGAAGAGGTGGAAATGCATACACTGTTAGATCTCTCCAGCTGAAAGAGAGGGCGTCCACTTTCCATGCTTGTGGGTGGTATGTCCTTGTGCAGAATTTGTCCAGCTGATGATTGTGTGGGGAGGCAAAGAGGTCTATGTCCGGTCTCCCCCATGATTGTGTTATCTGATGGAAGATGTCTGGGTGCAGCATCCATTCGTGTGCATCCATGATGTTCCTGCTTAAGCTGTCCGCCAGTATATTGTCCTTTCCTGGTACAAACTGGGATTGCAGCTGTATATTGAGAGTCAGGAAAAGTTCCCATAGATTCATTGCCAGTCTGCAAAGAGGGTAGGAATGGGTGCCTCCTTGCTTGTTTATGTACCACATAACTGTAGTGTTGTCTGTCCTTATTAGCAGGTGGCCTTGATGTAGAAATAACTTGAAGGCCTCGATTGCATGTATCACTGCCAGCATTTCCTTTTGGTTTATGTGCATGCGTAGCTCTTTTTGTGACCATAGTCCTTGAATGCATCTTCCTTCCATGTGCGCTCCCCATCAGTGGTCTGAAGCGTCCGTTGTAATGGTTTGGCTGGCTATTGGTTTGCTGAAGGGCAAACCCCTGTTTGACTGGCTTGCTTGAGCCCACCACAGAAATTCCCTTTGAAGGCATGGGATGAGTGGTATCAAAGCTTCCAAGCTGTGACTGTGCTGAATCCATAAACTCCTTAGGTACCATTGGAGTTTCCTCATATGTAGCCTTGCTTGAGGAATCAGAAGAATGCAAGAAGCCATGTAACCCAGGGCCTGCAGGATTTTCCTTGCAGTCAGCTGAGTTAGTCTTGACAGGTTTTTGAAGTAATCCGGTAGTTGGTTTTGTTTTTCTTCTGTGAGGAAAGCCATTTGGGTGGTTGTGTCTAGATCCGCACCCAGAAAAGTTATTCTTTGGGATGGTACAAGTCTTGACTTGTGAATGTTGACTGTATATCCCAAGGCCTGAAGAAGATAGATGGCATAATTCAAGTGTTTTACCAAAATTTGTTGGCTGTCCGCTTGTATAAGGCAGTCGTCCAGATACGGGTATATTTGCATCCCCTGAAGTCTGCAGTGTGCAATTACTGATGCCAGGCATTTCGTGAATACTCTGGGCGCAGTAGATAAGCCAAAGGGCAATGCTGAGAATTGATAATGCTCTGAACCTGCAAGAAATCTGAGGTGCCTTCTGCAGCTCTGTCTGATAGGGACATGCAGGTATGCCTCCTTGAGGTCCAGAGTTACCAGCCAAGACCCCTTGCCCAGCATGGGAAGGAGTTGCTGTAGAGTCAGCATTTTGAATTTTGGCACAATGAGATAAGTATTTAGTGCAGACAAGTCGAGAATAGGCCTCCATTGCTTTTCTTTTCTTGGAACAAGGAAGAGTCTGGAATAAAATCCTTGGCCTTGTTCTGCGAGAAGAACCTTTTCTATTGCTTTCATTTTCATTAAGTTGGAGATTTGTTTCAAAGCCTCTGCCCTTTGATTTGGTGGCAGGTCTGGCATGCCTTTTCTTTTCGGTAATGTGTGGAAATGGAACTTGTATCCTTTGTCTATTATTTGTAGTGTCCATTTGTCCCTTGTAATAATGTGCCAATTTTCTGAAAATAAGGAAAGCTTTCCGCCCAAAGGTGCTTCCAATTGAGCCCTGGTTGGCGGTGTCAAGGTAAAGTCATTGAGTCTGTCCTTGTGCAGCAGTTGTAGGCCCTGCACTACCTCTCTAGTTGGGATGCTGCCATTGATGTCCTCTGTAGGAGCCTCTAGCTTGCCCTCTACCTCTGGCATGCCTGTTCTTGCCTCTCTGAAATCTGTCTGTGTCTGGAAAGGACCAGTTTTTGGAAGGCCAATTTCTGCTGAATCTTGGTGGTTGGACCTGCATAAAATCTTTGACTGTTTGTACAGATTTTGCCTTTTCTTCAAATTTCTTTAAGACCTCCTGAGCAGTGGAGCCAAATAACTTTTGCTTTTCCAGTGGAGCATCTAGAAGCTTTGCTTTAACATGGTCTGGCAGAGATTGTTCCTTCAGACAAGCATGCCTACGTATAACTGCACCTGTCATAGCTGACCTACATGAAGCTTCCAATGCATCATAACCACACTGCAAAAAATGGTTGCTAACCTGTTGAGAGTTATGTACCAGATCCTGAAGTGATTTGCGATCTAGGGGTTCAGGTGAAGACAGCTTTTTATGCAATTCATCTAACAAATATTCTTGGTACTGTATCATATGAAACTGACAGTTTAAAGCCCTCATAGCAAGGGTAGCAGAAGTATACATTTTTTTACCCCATCGCTCTAAAGCCCTGGACTCCCTTTCAGAGGGGAGTGGATTTTTTGTAGTGGCAGCTGTAACCCCTTTAGGGCCCTGGGAAATAGTTTCTGGATCAGCAGAGTGGGCCTTGTAAAGGAAAAGATGTGATTCCGGGACCCTGTAGTACCTATCAGGTTTGGCAGGAGCCGGAGGGAGAGTGTCGGGTTGTGCTAGATTCCGAGTACACATCATCAATGACATTCAAAACAGGGGGAATAGCCAAAGGTCTATGCGGAGGCAAATGCAAGAAGGTCCTTAATCTCTTCCTGGAATCAGAGAATTCCTGGCCCTGCCATTGGAAATGCTCCCTCATAGTGTGCAAAGTTTCCCCAAAAGACAGTTCTTCAGGACGGGAGGCCGAAGGGATAGATTCCTCTGCATCTGAATCCTTGTAGGCCAAAAAAGCCTCCTCCTGGTAGTCCGAGAGGGCAGAGCCAGCAGAGGCCTCATCTGAGGAGAGGGGATCAGAGGGCTCAACCCTGGGCCTTTTTGCTGTAGAAGGTTAAGAGCCCCTGTCCGGATGAGGCTGAGAACCCCTAATTAATGAAATAAGGTCCTCTGCTAGACTAAGGATCTGAGAACCTGTAGTGGGTACCTGAGGGATAACCCTGGGAGGCATAGATTTTGAGTGTTTAGCAGCTTTAGCCCTAGAGAATGCCTTAATAGACATGGATGCAAGAGGCCTGGCTGCACCACGTGCTGGTGTAGTTTTGTCTAAGGGAATGGTGTCGGAAGGTTCCTGGACACCAGATTCCAAAGTAGATTCAACAACCGAGACAGAAGAGGCCTCCGGGGCCGAGGTTGTCGGTTGTACGGTTTCGGTGGACGGTAGTACCAAGGACTCTGTTTCAGCCGAAACCGAGACACTCGCGGTAGGCCTGGCCGCGGTTTCAGCCGAAACCGCGGGTGTCGGTCCTTTCGTTTCTTCATTAAATGTGAAGTCGGAGTCTCCGACGACATTTTGTAAGCAAAACTAGCCCCAAAAAATTCCTCTGCAAACTCTGACCGACGTCTTAAGAGTGCGTCGGTTGAAGGAAGCACAGGCGGAACAGGCCGAGACGTCGTGGTCTGGGCCTAGGCAAGGTAGGCAGTAAGAGTGGAAATCCTTATGAGGTATTTGTTTCCCACAAGTTAAGCAATTATTAATTTTATCTGACATCGGCTGAGGCAAGAAAGAGTCCCCAACGGGGTACTTAGCTTTTGAAGTCTTCAGTTTAGCTGAATTACAGGAGCTGGCCGACCGGCACTTGCAAACTGCTTCTGCTTCGGGCACCACGCGGCAAGAAAGACTGGGGAAGATGGCGTCGGCTGACGCTTTTATACCCCAGGTGCTCTGACGTCGGGAAAGGGGTGACATCAGCCGACGTCGAACCCAGACTTTGGAATCCGAATGACCGAAGGGCTGCCTGAGGCAGGACAACCCATATGTGATGACTACAGATGCATCCTTGAAGGACATCAGTAGAAAGGAATACAGGAACATTCCTGCTCGTGGGAATGAAAATGCATTTGCCATCCAGGCCTGTCTGCAAGGAGTCCTGGAGCAGAATGTGGCTGTTCTAAAAGAAGGGAAATAAATCTATTTGGTGTTCCCCAGAGGTAAATTAATTCTTGGAAGACCCCTGGAAAAAGGGTCCCATGAATGGGAGTCTATCCTGGTCCTTCTGAGATGGTCTGCATTATGGTTTTTCTCTGGAGTGCACGAAGCCTTATCAGTCAAGTCTGAATGAAATTGCTATCTCTCAGGCCAAAAGACAGTCTGCAAAGGGGGTGGGATCCAGTACCCCCTTGATTATGTACCATATCACAGTATATTTAGAGCCACTGGCAAAGAAAATATGGGAGTACAACAGCAAAGGTCCTGGAGACCAGTGATGATTCAAGACCTTCAAACTACAGATAACAGCCATCTCCCTGACATTTATGTGTTTCTCTCTTTTTACAGGTTTTCACAGAGTTTGAACTTCTACCCATTTTAAAACAACTGCCTATGCCAGCTCTGAAGCATCTGTGGTGACTTACTCAAGTGTGGAACGAGGAAAAATTGATGACCTCGATTACAAGTTATCTGGTCTACCCACTAACCAAGCTCCCTCCTCACAAATCCCAGAACTGGAATATGAAAAGTCAAAGGGTATAGATGCAGAATCCAGACTGATCTAAAGCACCATCTTATTATCCTTATGTGTAGTCAAAGGGTAGCATGATAATCAGCCAAGCCATGTACCCCAGAATCCAGAGAAACTCCCTGGCGGGTGCTGGATTTAGGTTGGAAAAACTCAAGAAAGTACAGTTGTGTACACTTACCATAAATGTAGATGTTCGAGTGTATTCACTGTTGCAGTCATCACCTGTAGGTTATCCCTGCTGTGGTAGCCCTCGGCCGGCCTGAATACCAGAATCAATGCTTTTCTGCATCAGCTGCTGTCACTTGTTGACTGATGTCAGGTTGTCAGTGCTATAATGCAAGACACCCAACGCTATTACGTCAGTCTTTCTTGCTGTGGAGCCCATAGCAGAAGCAGTTCGCAAGTGTGCCGATCGGTCACTACCAGAGTTTGAATTACAACTGAAAACGTCTAAAGCTAAGTAGCCCGTTGGGGATCCTTTTTTCTTGTACTAACTGATGTCCAAAAAAGTTAATTGTCTTGCCTATGGAAAGCAGATCCCACACAGAGACTTCCATTCATACTGCGTCACTTGTTTCGGCCCAGACCACAACATCCCTGTTGCCAGTTCGGTGCCCTCTTTAATGAAAGAACCATTCATTGCAGAGCTCTTATTGTAGACAGGTACTTTCGTCTTCTGTCTTTGCATTCTGAAATAGTGTCCGTCAACCAACAATCCGTAGACATTCCGAAAAAACAGACAACGTAACAATCCGTAGACATTCCGAAAAAACGTAGAGAACGTAGAAACTGTCAGAATATTTCTACTTAGTCTTGATGGAGAAAAGCTTTTCTCTCAGTCAAGTCCAACAGATATGCCAGAAATACCATTTTGTATGAAGGGATGACAGAAGACATCTGCTAATTGATTTGAAATCACAGTTGCTTTCCTGGGCCATTTTTTAGAGACTCTGATAGCTAGACAATCATCCAAATATGGGAAAATGTGTATACCTTGGTGTCTGCAATGAGCTATGACTGGAGCTAGGCATTTTGTAAACACCCTTGGTGGCAGCAGACAGTCAAAGAATAAAACAGAGAAATGATAATGTAAGTCAGATAGAGCAAATCTTAAGAAATGTCAGAATTATTTGGCAATAGTTATGTGGTAATAGGCATTATTTAGGTTTAGCTTTACCATGAAAGCTAGGAATGGGATCAAACATACAAGATTTTGAAGTGATAACATCTTGAACTTGGGAAGCTTGACATGGAGGGTTAAAGCCGATCAATCCAGTACTGCCTTCCTGGATCCTTTTGGTTTGGGCATTAGAAAAATTTTTGAATTATATAAGGTACCCCATGCAGATAAGCCTAATTCCAATGCTGCTACTGCCTTTGCCTTGAAGGCTGAAAGGCATTGATTCTATTACTCCCTGGGTCACCTAGCTGTGCCATTTGGGAGGAAATAGAGCATTCTGGTTCCTTGGTCAAGACGGAATTCTCAGGAATTGTGGATTTCCATTGCCAAGAGTTCCCTTGGATCACCCGCAGAACCCATCTGTCTGGGATAATCTGATGCCAAATGGGCTGTTGAAGTCTAAGAGATGGAGAGTTTGCCAGGGCAGTTGATGTCTGAAAGACAGAGAGATGGAGAGCTTGTCTGGATGGAGGAAGAGGTCCAAAACAGGTGCCTAATTATGCTGACTAGAAAGGTCGTCTATTTTTCTGAGGCTTTTCCCTTACTTAGAGGTTTCTTTCCACTGCACCCCCCCCCCCCAAAGTACTGACCCCTGACATTTACATTTTTGTTGATAAAGGGGGCTAAGGCCAGGATAAAACTGCTACTTGGTTTAAAAAAGGAGGGCAAAAAAGTTCTCACTCCTTGTGTCAATTTCCCCTTTTCCTCACACTGAGTAAATTAGCTGCTGAAGGGCCAAAAAGAGATTTTTTTTTTCTAAAGGAGAATTCAAGATCTCAGACATTCCCTCAGGAAGACAGCGGTGAGCAAAGCAGCACGCTTCAAAACAAAGCACAAGTCCAAAAAGAAACTATGGCAAAATAGCACAAAATGAAGTTTAATCCACAAAGTAAAATCCACAAGATAAAATCCAATAAAACACACGAAAACAAGCTGTAATTAAGCTGTTGTAGAACCACAAGTTAATTATAAAAAGTACATAGCAGACCTCCAGACACTGGATCCATCCCAGTTTGGCTTTGCCAAAAAAAGGTCATGCTTACTGAATCTGGCAGACTTCCATTGAAAAGGTCACTAAGGCAATGAATGAGGGCAAAACAGTACATGCCTAACTAGATCTGGCTAAAGCATTTGTTGCAATACCCCCACTCTGGCATTGTCAATAAACTTACTGAACTAGGTATGAAGCCCATTATAACATGCTGGATAACGGATAGGACTCAGGAGGTTAAAAATCAGTGAGGCCATCTCCACAAATGGGCTGAAAACCAAGGAATCCCTCAGGGCTCTTTGTTAGGTCCACTCCTCTTTGGCATCTACTTCTTGGACATCAAAACCAATGTCAAAGGCCTCTGGTTAAAAGAGTTTGCAGATAATTGCAAATTGGGAGGAGTCACTGAATCCCTCCAGATGAGAACACCCTTCAGCAAGGTCTAACACAAAGACTTGTCACCAAAGACATGGCTTAAAACTCAATACCAAGAAATGCATTATAATACCTTTTGGGAAGTCGACCACCTCAAGTGACTACATCATGAATAAAACACCTCTAAAAGTTGATTCAATAGTCAGGTATCTGGGAACTCAAGTAGATGGTAACCTATCTTTCGACCAATGCGTCCAAGGTAGTAAGAAAATCCTTGTATGTTGCTCAACCTATAAGCAATAGCATGGCATTCTAGGTCCACAGAGGTCATCATACCATTATTGTACTCAGCTCTCATCAGATCCATCATGGAGTATAATACCCCCTTCAGTATGTAACTGACCAGACTCATGTAGCGAATGAAAACTTCACAAAGCTTCCTTACAGAAAGGATACAGAAGGTAAACACAATGTTCTAAGCTATTTGCCTCAAAGTCCTGTGGTTTTACTTTGTATCATGCAGACTTTTGAAAGGTGATCCTTGCCTGGCATCCCTGGACCCTGTTTTGATGAACCTTTGGCATATCCACAAAACACACATCAGAACTACTACATTAAAAAAAAAATTCCTTGCAACACAAATGGGACATGTTCACGAGACGTGTTTCTTGGAGAATCCCCATTCTCTGGAATAGGCTTCCCATATATGTGAAGCAGAGCTACTCCCTATCCCAATTTCAGCGCAACTTGGACCAATGGTGGATAATTGGAAATTTAACCCTGGTCTGCCTCGTATGTCTCTGATACACACAGGTAGTCAAGTAAATCACCCATATGTAAATTCAATTTGTTGGTCACATTTGGGTTGTAAGGCTAGGCTTATAAGGACCCTAGTGGTAATTAGTCTAGTATACACCTATGATACTATACTTCTAAAGCAGTAAAAGCAAGGTTTTTAGTCATAAATTAACCAGATAGCACAGGCTCTGGGAACACATTTAACATAAAACATGTCTGATCATTCCAGTTTTTTTCCCTAAGCGCACACACATTCTTGCCAAAATAATGCAAGTTTCAGAAGGAAGACTTTCTCCAATGGATACTGAAGATCACAGTGTATTGACAAGGTGGACTGTCAAACAAATGTTCACTTTGGTGGCAAAAAAAAAAAAACTCTGAAGCTTCTGGTGTACCTCCTGCACTTTATAGGGGAACACTGTGTATGCTAGTGGCATGAGGGAATGCCTGGAAGGAGACCAAAGCTTTTTGGAGCTAGTAGTGCAGTTGGGTAAACCCACACAGCTTAGGCTGCTACAACGGTAAGCTCATTTTATAACAGCAGAAGGTATGCCCCACTGACTGCCAATCACTCCACTTTGGCCAACTAACAAGTCCTCCAAGTAAGGAAAAACAGAAAGAGCAGGCAACATCTGAAGAAGAAATTGGGACATGGCAAACACAGATTTAATATGGTACAATATTCATGCAAAGTAGAAAGCAAAATTAAATATGGTGCAATATTTATGCAAAGGAGAAAGCAAAATTAATCAATAGAAAAAGAGCACCACCAAAGATATTTGAAGTCATCCGGATATGGAAAATTTTACAGTAAAAAATAAAAAAGAGAGGAAAAGTAGAAAAGAGGATTAGTAAAGGAGAAGTTAAAGAAATAGAAACCAAGGTTATGGATTACCTGCGAAATGAAGGATTTATTGTAAAAAGTCAAATTTTGACATCACAGCAGGACAGAGCAATGGATCCCCAAATATAGGATAAACCAGTGAAGGAGGAAACCTTGCATCAGTTGCAAAAGTTCAGTTTCAGTTGCACAGCAAGGTAAGGAACAGGAAACTGTGACAACTCCTGACATAGTGTTGTGGAATGATAAGCAAGTGAGTTCCCATATGAAGAAAGCAACGGATGACACAGAATGAAACTGAAGAGAATGTGGCACAGGAAGATGCTCTGGAGCTTTCTGTAGAATGCCCACAGGAAATGGAGAACAAAGAATGTGCCCTCAGTTTAGAAGAAAATTATCTAAGAGAACAGTTGCTTGATTTAATAAAGCAGGACAGACCTATTAAGATCAATGAAAGAACTAGACTACAGAAAGTCAAAAAAAAAAAAAAAAACAAAATTTAGAAGTTTGATAAAACAAATGAAAACAGTAATTAGGACTGCTCATACAGATTCATGCGATATAACAGAAGTAAATAGGATATACTACTATGCAGCTAAATTAATAACAGATAAAGTATTACCACAAAAACACAGGGCAGTAAGGGAAAGGAAGGGGAGAAATCAAATGCATAATGGAAGTATCAAATACAGAGTTTATAGTTATTTAGAAGAAAACTATCATGGCAATAGAACGAAAGGGTAATAAAAGAAAGTCATATGGAACAAAGGATCATTTGTTGCTAAATAAAGTCATAAAGGAGAACTGTAAAAAGAGGAAGAATCTAAGTATGGGATGGATAAACTACAAAAAAGCATTTGACAGTATCCCACATTCATTGTTAAAACAACGCTTAAAAATGTATAAGATGCACTCTACTCTGATCAATTACATTACAGCGACCATGAAACAGTGGCAAAGCACTTTGCAGTTAAGCCATGATAAGTACAAATTATTATTCCAGGGATAAAAATCTAAAGGGAGATATTCCATGGTGAATCTTTGTCACTGCTGCACTTTTGTCTTGCTCTCAACCCATTAAGTTGTTACTTAGCAGACTGGATCATGCCTACAATTTGGCTCCCACAAAACAAAGTGTAAAGATTTCTCCTCATCTTTTTGTGGGTAACTTAAAACTGTAAAGCTCATCAGATGAGGAAGTGAAAGCACAACTGCTCCATCCATTGCCTACTATATATATATATATATATATATATATATATATATATATATATATATAGATATATATAGATATATATTATTAACCACTCCATCTCTGAACAGTAAGTTCCTCCTCTTTGGAAAATATCCCACATAATACCCTTCCATAAAGGAGGGTGCTCTACCGACCTTTCCCACTATAGACCCATAGCTATTCTGTCCCCTCTTGCCACAATCTTAGAAAAATGCCTACATAAACAGATACTAGACTACCTCCCTTCAATACAACCTATTATCCAACATTCAACACGACTTTCGCCCTAAACACAGTACTAACACCGCACTCATAAGTGTTTCCAATACTGTAAATCAACTCAAAAACAAACACCATGTCTCTGCTACCTTCCTTGATATGTCAAAAGCATTTGACACTTTATACCATCTAATTCTCTTCAACAAACTAGCCACTCTTAATTTCAGCTCTGAAAGCTTTTGATGGTTTCACAGTTCTCTCTCTAACCATAAACAAGCCACCTTATGGGAAAATAAGCTTTTGCCCCCATCACCCATTAATGTTGGTGTCCCACAAGACTCTATCCTGGGCCCAGTCCTCTTTCTCATTTTTACAAATGATCTTTATACTACAGCTACACCTGCCTCCATCATTCAATATGCAGATGATGCTTCTCTTATCTGCTCCACCTCCACCTTATACGAACTCCAAGAAAAAATTCAGGCTGCCCTTTATAACATCGAAAATCACCAACTCATTTTAAACCCAAACAAAACCAAACTTATGGTTTTCTCTAATTCCTCCAAAAAAAGCACCCAACCACATCTATCCAGCTTTGCCTCCAACAGCACTATAATTAAACTCATTGAACACACTAAACTCCTCCGTGTTACTCTAGACAGCAGCTTAACATTTGACAGACATATTGCTCTAACAATCAAAAAAAAGTCATATAAAACTTGGCACACTGTATAG
The DNA here is from genome assembly GCF_019279795.1 of Protopterus annectens. Lineage (NCBI taxonomy): Eukaryota > Metazoa > Chordata > Ceratodontiformes > Protopteridae > Protopterus > Protopterus annectens. The sequence goes on along the minus strand of NC_056745.1, from coordinate 1,563,122,779 downwards.
AGCTAAACCATTTCTAACCAATCATGCCAGAATAACTACAGCTAGATCTCATCTCCTATCCACCCTTGTCTACTGCTCACAAGTCTTTACAAAGTTCCAGAAATCAGACTTAAATAACCTTGAATCCTGTTACAATAAAATAGCTAAATTTGCTGCAAACTTCCCCCATAGATCCATCACTGTATTGCCCTACATCAACTTAACTGGACCAAACTCCCTAATTTATTCACCCTCAACCAGTTAATAGTAGCCCACTCTGTTGTCCATAAGCCTGACTACTGTCCAGCCCTATCTGACCTTGTTCAATCTTATTCTAACCTTACCTCAATGAGATCAGCAGATAAAACACTGTTCAAGGTTAAAGCCCACAACTCTTATGGGGGCTCCTTATATTCTCATAATATAGCCAAAACATGGAACTCTCTCCTACAGCACATTCTACCCACCTCTGACGCACAAAGCTTCAAACGGCTACTAACAGAATATTTCTCAAATCACTAGCTATGCTCCTGCACCTCCTCTAGCTAAATACTGTTCTGCTCTTCTTCTCCATCTGTACTCTAATATTATTCTCTACTCCCAACCTAATTCTTAGCAACACTGCTCTTTTACCTAAAAAAAAAAACAAAAAAGTTTGTGAAATATGAATGTGAATATGACTTGAGATATTGATTTTATTGTATTTGCAATGTCTATTTACTGTCTCCGCTTATACAATATGATTTATGTTTTACATTTTTGAACTCTTACTTTGCACTATTTTCAACTTTGCCATACTTTTGTATTGCTATCTAGTCTATTGTATACTTTCATATTGCTATTTAGTCTATAGTACTGAAGTCCTTATTTTAATATCTTTGTAAGGTACTTTATGTAATGCTGTTTAACTACTGTAACTTCACTTGGGAGCTTTTCTCCATGGGTCTCTGCTGAAAAAGGGCTTCTCGCCTAGCCAGACACTACCCGGTTATCAAATGTAAACAAATAAATGGTCAAAACTTCTTAAGATTATATAAGAATGTAATTTGGTCTTGATAAATGTGCAAAAGAAACCTTTAAAGCAGGAAAGTTACAGCACCAAGAAAACATTAGTTTGGGACAGGAATGTGATATAAAAGAACTTCAGCACAAGGGAGTGTATAAATATTTGGGAATTGATGAAGGTGCAACAATAAAACGAACAAATGCAAATAAAACCTAGTAATGAATATTTTAGAAGACTAATGCTGAAAACAGCGCTGACATCTAGGAACAAAGTCCATGCTATAAACCAATTTGCTCTTCCTGTCTTAACATACAGTTTTGGAGTGATTGAATGGGCCCAAAAGGTGTATATTCAATATGCAGATGATGCTTCCCTTATCTGCTCCACCTCCACCTTATACGAACTCCAAGAAAATATTCAGGCTGCCCTCCATAACATCGAAAAGTTCATATCAGATCACCAACTCATTTTAAACCCACACAAAACCAAACTTATGGTTTTCTCCAATTCCTCCAAAAAAAGCACCCCACCACATCTATCTAGCTTTGCCTCCAATAGCATTATAATTAAATTAACTGAACACACTAAACCCCTCTGCGTTACTATAGACAGCAGCTTAACATTTGACAGACATACTGCTCTAACAATCAAAAAAAAGTCATATAAAACTTGGCACACTGTACAGAGCTAAACCATTTCTAACCAATCATGCCAGAATAACTACAGCTATGACTCATCTCCTATCTACCCTTGTCTACTGCTCACAAGTCTTTACAAAGCTCTGGAAATCAGACTTAAATAACCTTGAATCCTGTTACAATAAAATAGCTAAATTTGCTGCAAACTTCCCCCATAGATCCATCACTGTATTGCCCTACATCAACTCAACTGGATCAAACTCCCTAATTTACTCCTTATCTGACCTTGTTCAGCCTTATTCTAACCTTACCTCGATGAGGTCAGCAGATAAAACACTGCTCAAGGTTAACAAAACCCACAACTCTTATGGGGGCTCCTTATATTCTCATAATATAGCCAAAACATGGAACTCTCTCCTACAGCACATTCTATCCACCTCTGAGACACAAAAATTCAAACAGCTACTAACAGAATATTTCTCAAATCACTAGCTATGCTCCTGCACCTCCTCTGGCTAATTACTCTCCTGCTCTTCTTCTCCATCTGTACTCGAAGATTATTCTCTACTCCCAACCTAATTCTTAGCAACACTGCTCTTTTACCTAAAAAAACAAAAAAAGTTTGTGAAATATTATGAATGTGAATATGACTTGAGATATTGCTTTTATTGTATTTGCAATGTCTATTTACTGTCTCTGATTATACAATATGATTTATGTTTTACATTTTTGAACTATTTTACTGTGCACTGTTTTCAACTTTGCCATACTTTTGTATTGCTATCTAGTCTATTGTATACTTTCATATTGCTATTTAGTCTACAGTCCTTATTTTAATATCTTTGTAAGGTACTTTATGTAATGCTGTTTAACTATTGTAACTTCACTTGGGAGCTTTTCTCCCTGGGTCTCTGCTGAAAAAGGGCTTCTCGCCTAGCCAGACACTACCCGGTTATCAAATGTAAACAGATAAATAAATGGTCAAACCTTCTAAAGATTATATAAGAATGTCATTTGGTCTTGATAAATGTGCAAAAGAAATCTTTAAAGCAGGAAAGCTACAGCACCAAAGAAAACTTTTAGTTATGTACTCACCATAACTTCAGATGTTTGGGATCCATCTCGCCTACATTCTGAATGATGGGTTCGGAGCCGATCCCTCGGCTCCGACTCGGCACGCTTATGCCAAAGAGCGAAGTCTCTTACTGGCTGAGCTTACCATATCCCAGGATGCACCACTACCAGTCCCCCAGATCTAGTTTGTCCGCATACATGCACACATGCACACCCTGCTTATATAACATCGTCAGATGAAACAAGATAAAACAGTAGAACTCAAAACCGTTCAATCTCTTCTGATCTCCAAGGCAGGGGGAAGGAGGGTGGGTATTAGGAATGTAGGCGAGATGGATCCCAAACATCTGAAGTTATGGTGAGTACATAACTAAAAGATGTTATGTGATCCTATCTTGCCTACATTCTGAATGATGGGACAGCGTCCTAGCACCTGAATCCTGGGTGGCTCACTGGAAAACACTCCTGAGTACCGTGGAACCAAATGAAGCTCGTCCTCTAGATGCCACATCCAATTTGTAGTGTGAAATGAAAGTGTGCGGATTGGACCAAGTAGCCGCAGCACAGATTTCCGATATAGCGAGCTTGGAATGAAAAGCTATAGAAGTAGCCATAGCTCTGGTAGAATGAGCCTTGATAGATGTTGTAAGTTGCTTATTTGAAGAAGAATAAGTCTGAGTTATGCAATCTCTGATCCATTTTGAGATAGTAGCTTTTGTGATGGTTTGGCCCAGTTTATTATCTGAGAAGGACACAAACAACTGGTCTGACTTACGAAGTTGCTGAGTCCTGTCTAAATATAAGCGTAACTGCCTGTGAACATCCAATTTATGAAGAGTGTATTCTGCTTCATTGGAGAATTTTGGGAAGAAAACCGGTAGCTCTAGAGATTGTTGGAGGCAGAAAGTAGAACAGACCTTTGGGACAAAGGATGGATTAGGCCTAAGTGATACTCTATCCTTGTGGAAAATCAAGTACGGTGGCTTAATAGACAGGGCTTGAAGCTCTGAAACTCTTCTTGCCGAAGTAATTGCAACTAAGAAGGCAGTTTTCCAAGACAGATATTTTAACTCGCATGTAGCAGCCGGTTCGAAGGGGAGATGTTAATGCGCGAAGCACCAAATCAAGATCCCACGGAGGTGCAGGATGAAAAATTGGTGGTCTTAATAGGCTCGCACCTTTAATGAAAGTTTTGCATAGTCTGCTGCTCATCAAAGGAGGATCCATGGATTCGTGGAATTTAGAGATAGCAGCTAGTTGGACTTTAATAGTTGAGACAGAAGATCCCTGATTAAACAAGGATGTTAAAATTTTAAGACCTCTGGGACAGGAGCAGTGATAGGGTCTAAGCCCTTGAGTTGAGCCCAGATAGCAAACCTCTTCCACTTACTAAGGTACAATTTGTTAGTGGTGGGTTTATGGGCGAAGATAAAATGTGAACAACTTCCGGGTCTAGAGTGTGCCTTCTAACTAAAGTCGGAAGTGGAGGAGCCAAGCTGTCAATTTCAAAGATTGAAGGGACTGATGTCAAGTCCCGACTGATGGATTAGCAAGTCCGAATCAGGTCTAAAGTCCACGGATCGTCCACTGCATGCTTCTTCAGGTAGGAAACCATACCTGACGAGGCCAGTACGGGGCAATCAGAATCATTGAAGACCCCAGTTGAGAGGCTTTTTGAACAACTCTGGGAAGAAGCGGAATTGGAGGAAAGGCATAAAGTAGCCCTGTTGGCCAAGGTTGTGCTAGAGCATCCATGGCTGGTACTCCCTGATGTGGGATCAAGGAGAAGAACCTTTGGCACTTGGTGTTTAATGGAGTTGCAAATAGGTGCAGCAGCGTCCCCCATCTCCTGAAAACCTGAGCTGCTACTGTGTGGTTCAGAGACCACTTGTGAGGAGAGAGAATTGTCCTGCTCAATTTGTCTGCCAATATATTTGACTTTCCGCGATGTGGGTCGCTACCAAGAAGCGGTTGGTAGCTACAGCCCATTCCCACACTCTCATGGCCTCTCTGCAAAGGCGGTATGATCTGGTCCCTCCTTGTTTGTTCAGATACCAAACCACCGACATGTTGTCTGTGTGGATGGCGATGATGCCCTGAGGAAGAAACTTGTGTAAGGCTTGTAGGGATAGAAGTACAGCCCTCATCTCCAACACGTTGATGTGGAGAAGAGCTTCGTCTGGAAGCCAGGAGCCCTGAACTAGCCTGCCCAGACAATGCCCCCCCCACCCTATCTGGGAGGCATCTGTCGTCAGGGTAACCACTGGAGAGGGGAGAACAAAGGGTTTTCCTTGATCCAAATTGGACGTTTGAAGCCACCAGCGAAGGTCCCTTTTGCATATTTCCGTAATCATGATGTGGTGATTGAGGGGAAGATCCTGAAAGGACCATTGAGTTGACAAAAGCCACTGAAGAATCCTCATGTGTAATCTTGCCAGAGGAACTAAAAGAACCGTGGCAGACATTGAGCCTAAAACTTGAAGAACCATCCTGGCTGGGGCTTTGGATCTCGAGATCAGAGCTTGAACTTGGCCCTGTAAAGTTTGGATCCTTTCGGCAGGAAGAAAGAGGCGCATCAATCTTGAGTCTATCTCTGCTCCTATAAACTTTATGCGTTGAGAGGGCAGCAAGACAGACTTTGACCAATTGAATGTAATCCCCAGGGAAATACCCAGGCAGATGGTGGCTTTGAGGTTGTCCATTAGTAGATGCCTGGTGGTGGCAGTCAGGAGCCAGTCGTCGAGATAGGGAAACACTTGGAATCCAAGACTTCTCAGGTGAGCCGTCACTACTGCCAAACACTTGGTGAACACCCTGGGGGCTGTGGTGAGACCAAAGGGCAGAGCGCAAAATTGGTAATGACTGACTCCCAGGCTGAAGCGCAGATACCTCCTGGACGCCTGATGTATCGGTATGTGATAATAGGCGTCCTTGAGGTCTATGGAGCACATCCAAACATCCTTCTCCAACAATGGGAGAATGGATTGTAACGTGACCATTCGAATTTGGATTTCGTGACGGATTGGTTCAGTCTGCTGAGATCCAATATTGGTCTCAGGTCCCCTGTCTTTTGGCACTAAAAGAACCTGGAGTAATTTCCTGATCCGATCTGGTCTGTGGGGACGGTTGGATGACTCCCTTTTCTAGCAGCTTTAAAGCTTCTGCGGCTGCCATTTCCCTTTGACTGGGTGGTGGGTCCGGGATTCTTTTGGACGGTGGGGGCGAGTATGTGAATGGGATGGTGTAACCTCCGGCAATGATCCGAAGCACCCATCTGTCCTGAGTGATAGACTCCCAGGCTTTTAGGTGCTTGGCAAAGCGACACCCGACTGGCTCGAGCAGCACAGCGGGCAATCCCTCATGGCGTGTGGGAGGCTGAAGAGCCAGGAAAGGACTCGCGGTCTCCAGAATTGCGGGGCCCTCTGCCGCCTCTGGGACGGCGTCTCCCTGAAAAATTTCCCGTCCTCTGCCTCTGGAAGGGAATCTTCCTGCTGTTGAGAGAAAAACTTTGAGATTTGGAACCACATTTTCCCCCTCCTTTAGCCTTGGGGTAAGGCCGAAGGGAGTGGAATAACGGGCACCTACGGCAGATAAAGTTTTTCCCTCTTGCTCACAGCGGTAAGGGTGTCTTTAACCTTGGGTCCAAACAAAGAGGACCCATCAAAGGGAGCGTCGGCGAAGGAAGACTTGAAGGCCTCCGCCAAACTGACACAAGCGGAGCCAGGCTTGTCTCCGTGAGCCACGCCTGTGCCTGCCGCCCTACCGCCCCTTGCCGCATAGGAAATGAGCCTCATGGACGAGTTAGAAATTGGCGTAAGGATAGCCAACTGAGAGCTAACCGACTGGGCCAGCTGCTCAGGTAGGTTACCGAGAGGAATCTGACAACTCCTTGACCAGATCCCTCTGAAGCCTGGTAAAATGTGCCAAATAATTCAGAGACCTTAACGTAAAGGCCGCTGAAGTCAGGGTGCGCTTCCGTACCTGTCCATACTCCTAGACTCCTTATTAGGAGGATGGACGGACGTTGAAGCCTCTGCCACGTCCTGTTGTGTAGCAGATGCCACCACCATGGCATCTACAGCCACGCCTTTAGTAAGGAACTCCTTCTCGGGGAGCAGACAAAAATTTATTTGGGCGAGAAGGGACTGGTTCCACGGTATCTGGTGTTCCCGCCCTTGACAAACTAAATCCAGAAGCTCGTCGAAGGCGGAGACACCCAGGAGGCGGAGGGCTGAGCCCCAAAGGCCTTGAGGAGCACTGACTCGTCAGTAGAGGGTTTGGATATCCAGCCGCCTCGTTGTTTGAGGATCTCTAAGATGTCTGCAAAGGAGACATCATCCGAGGACGACCGGGGACCCCTCTGCATCATCCAGATCAGTGTCTGAAGTAATAGACTCGGGGAGTCCACGTGCTTCCTCTTGCACGATCTCTTCCTTGGAGGTTCCTCGAAGACAGCTCAGAAGAACCCTCAGGAGGAGGGAACCCCACTGGGGTAACCTCAGGCCCCGGGGCTCCGCTGACTACGGACAGGGGAACTGCCAAAGACCCAGTCTCCACGCCTAGGGAAGGTGCCGGTAAAGCCGGGAGATGGCGAAGAGGACTTGGCCAAGGCACTCCTCATGGCTCTGAAAGCCGGACCCCAGAATCCTGGGAGTGTCCGGTCCCGAGCCGTGATAGTCGACGGAAGACCACAGCCGAAGCACCGAGGGGAGGCTCGGAACCCAGCATAGGTCCCAAACATCACCCCGGGTCCAGCCGAAGCGTCCGTACCAAACTCGGACCCGAAGGCCGGGTTGGAGTAAGGGTCGGAGCCGACCCTGAGATCTCCATCGGCTCCAACAGCACCTGCTCCGGGAGCCGAAGCAGTCGGAGGAGGAATGGCAATGGGGTGGGCCAAGGTCATCGGCTCCGAAGCCAACTGGGTCGGAACGAAACAAATTTTGGAAGACTGGGGACTGGAACAGTCTTTGGAGCACCCTGTCAATATCAGAATCTGACATCCTCGAAGACCGAGAGGAAACAGAACGGGTCCGAGATGGCCTCTCCAACGGCCCCAAAGGGCTAGGGGACCGGCTCGGCGACTCGATGAGTATCGGCGCCGAGGAATACCACACCAGATTCCATCGGTGCCGAGGTGGACTTGGCGCCGAGGAGAAAGTGTCTGAGCGGGCAACCTTTGTCGGCTCCGAGAGCAGTGGAGCCGACGAAGATGATCCGCCTCTCGATGCCCCAGCTATCGGCTCCGAAGCCAGAGGAGTCGATACTGGTGGCATCGAGGCAGACCGTTCCGACCTCCGCTCCGAAGTCCTTGGAGCCGAAGGAGAGGCCTGCCTTTGTTTCTTAGCGATCGGATCCGACGGACTGGTCGGAGCAGACGCCCTTTCTTTGGCGGAGAAGGAGAGGATGCCAAAGCTTCTTCGAAAGAAGGTTTAATTAATCCCTTAAGAATTAATTTATTTTTCCTCTCCTGGAGGACCCTTGAGGAAAAAGCGTGACATACACTACATGATTCCTGTAAATGCTTTGCCCCTAAGCAATACACAGAGTGATCGTCCGTGATGGACATTTTGAAGCTACATTTTATACATTTCTTGAAGCCCGAAGGCCTAGGATTTTGAGACATTATAGAAATTTTCAGAAAGTAACTGTAAAGAACACTGATGACACACCTAGAATAGGCTTACAGTTATCACTCGCAATACTCAGAGTTAGTCAAACACAGCACAAACTCTGTAAATGTAATAATTTCTCTTAGTTAGTTCTTCTTTAAAGAAGAGAAATATATATGACTTGGAACAGAACCGAAGTAACCTACAAATAAAAAGACCGGGAAAGGCCTTTCCAGACAAGAGGTACTCCTAGTCCACACTCACAACACAAGAATTCACCAAGTGAATTTTGTCAAACACACTCAAAACACAGGAATAGCTGTTAAAACAGCTTTTTGTAGAGAATGAAGAAAATCCTGACAGAAAAACTAGTGAAATAATCACTACTTAACTCAGCCAGCTCGAGACCACGTCTTCACTTGTTAGCGGCAAACGAGATCTGGGGGACTGGTAGTGGTGCATCCTGGGATATGGTAAGCTCAGCCAGTAAGAGACTTCGCTCTTTGGCATAAGCGTGCCGAGTCGGAGCCGAGGGATCGGCTCCGAACCCATCATTCAGAATGTAGGCGAGATAGGATCACATAACATCATTAGTTTGGGAAAGGAATGTGATATAAAAGAACTTCAGCACAAGGGAGTGTATAAATCGAGGGAGTGTATAAATATTTGAGAATTCATGAAGGAGCAACAATAAAACAAGAACAAATGCAAATAAAACCTAGTAATGAATATTTTAGAAGACTTAAATTAATGCTGAAAACAGCGCTGACATCTAGTAACAAAGTCCATGCTATAAACCAATTTGCTCTTCCTGTCTTACACAGTTTTGGAGTGACTGACTGGGCCCAAAAGGTGTAGATAGGTTGAACAGGAAAACAAGAAGGATGCTTCATGCTCATCAAATGATCTATAAAAATCACTGCATACCAAGACTATATATTCCCTGTTATGAAGGAGGTATGGGCTGATCTCACAACACTCAAAAGTAGTACAAGGTTTAAAACATGAGAATAAGTCAACTTCCCTGATTAGTTTAGCAGAAGCATATTGACGTCAAGCAGGAATGAAAATCAAGCCAGAAGTAGATAAAACTCAGGCAGCAACTAAATGTGCCAAAAAACAAAAGAAAGAATATAAGGAGAAGGATAAGATGAGAAGGCAAGAAATGTGTAAAATGCATAAATGTACTTGTAAGTATAGAAACCTCTTGTAACAACCTCATGTTGATGAGAATCAAATGCAGGAATAGTTAAGGAGAGGTGAATTTAAACCAAAAGATGAAAGGTTAATTATTGGCGGCTCAAGGTAATGGACTACGTACACATTGTAACCAAAGTCCACTGAACATGTGGAGGAAACAGACAAATGTAGGTTTTGTAAAACAGAATTGGAAACAGTAGCACATCTTGTTTCTGGTTGTGCTATACTAATGGCAGAAGAACTGTATACTGAAAGGCATTATAATGTGGCAAGACTGTTGCATTGATGATTGTGCAAACATTATAACATTGAAGTAGCTGAAAAACACTGGAAAAATGAACCAAAAAGCATTATAGAAAATAATGAAGTTTATATAACATGAGATCACCCATTACCAACAGTTCAAAAAATATATGTGAGAAAACCATATGCAGTAGTCTATGAAAAGAAGACAAAAGTAGCACTGATCACAACTGCAACACCCAGTGACTATAGTGTCTTACGTACAGAGAGACAAAATCATAAAATACCAAGATTTGCAGGTGGAAATAAGGGCAATTTGGAAGGATACCTAGACAGTTCCAACACAGTAGGAGCAACGGGTCATATAAAAAAAAATAATTTACAATCGAACTTAGATACATTACCAATAAATGCAACTGAGTACGAACTGCAGAAGAACTCATTATTGGACACACTGCTGGTACTGCGAAGAGCACTTCTGATTAACATCAAAGATTGAAACAATACAAATTTCATGAACTATAGTCATACTTTGACTTAGGAATGGGGGTCCTTTCCTGTTATGGTATTATGAACCCAAAAGACTAGAAGAAATTAAGAGAGAGAAGCCAATTGACCTATTTGTTCTTCATTATGCTTGTACAGGTCAGTAGAGAGGAGACATCAGGCAGCCATCACAGGTGCTTTGCACTTATGACTAACCACAGCTGGCTGTGTAATGAACTGAGTACATTGGATGTCCCCCCCTCACTTCTGTGAATGTATTCCCAGCAAATAAACTTGCTCCCCACCATGAGACACTTCAAGCAGTCATACCTGGTTTCCACCAAGGACAATCATGCATGCTTCCTCAATCTCCAAGACAGGAGTGGGCTGTACTTCATTCCACTCGCATACCTACCGGTCCTCTCCAGTGCCAGGGATGCTAATTGAATCCCAGTAGCCTGGGTCACAGTCGGTACTCTATTTCTGTACTCCATGGAGCTGAGAATGTCTAACATTATGTTGGTAGGAATGCATTTCTTTTTCTATCTGAAGAAAAGTATTCGCACTACCGGTTATACAGCTATAAAGCAATAATGTTTACTGGAATTGTACTAGTGGCAATTTGTACTTCCTTGTTTTTTACTGTTAATTATGAACCTCAAACAGCTGGGGAACATGGTATATGGTCTGGGTCATTGCAAAAGAGACCATACTTATTTTGATAAATGCTCATTTTACTTAATTTACATTTTATTTCCATTTACTGACCATGGTCACCCACTTGATCTCTGCCCCTTTTCAGTAGAGACCCACTGATAAGAGCTCCAGATCATGATAAACACATTTGAATGATGTACAAGGAGTTCTACCTGCGAGTATAGAATTTCAGAGTCTAACAATATACCGAGAAAAGAAAGTCACCATGGTGATTTTATTTAATTGTGGCTATATGATGTATGTTTTAGGATCTTAGAGGACAAGTCAGTTCATTTGTTATATAGTGGTGAGTATTACTTGAGGCATTAGCAGAAAATTTAGTGGATTTATTTTAGGTTTGCTCTAACTTATGAAGGTGTTTTTATGCTGGTTAAAATAGACTATACCAGACTTGGGAGAAGTAAGAATTCTGCAATATGCAGCCAGGCTTGTTCCGTTTGGTAAGGTCTAGATTTGCATTCCAAGTTTATGGCTGATTTTTTTTTACTGTAATGTAGAGTTGTTGTTTTTCTTCTTTTTCGGCTTTTCCCAGTTAGAGGTCGCCACAGCGGAACTCCGGTCCGCTAATGATTGGCAGTAGATTTTTACGGTGCCAAGGTGCCAGCCAGATGCAAAACCTTCAAAGAAGACACGCTCATTCACGCATGTCTTTCAAACGCCACTCAACTGCGGGGAGGACATGTAGACTCCACACAGAAGGCGCTCCAGCTGACAATCGAACGGGAGAACCCCTTGCTGTGAGGCAACAATGCTACTGCTGCACCACCGCGGCTTACTTTTTACTGTAATGTAGAGTATGTGTTTCAATTTAATGTTCTGATCTGTAATTGCTCCCAATAATTATAGGTTCATAGGTGTTTACTAGGCTATCAAACATAAGGAGCTTTTTAAGCCTGCCCATGCATCCCACATGTCTGACAAGTTCTGATACCCTTGATAAGTGTAAGCATGAGCCTAGGAGATGAACCATTTACAGGTTTACCTGTATCCATTAGAGACACTGGTGCCAAACCAGGGATGAAGTTCCAGTTTCCCATCCAATTGTCCAAGTTGCACTTGAATTGGATTAGGGAGGAACTCTGCTTCATGTGGATGGGAACCCTGTTCCATAGACGGGGTAGTCTTTGGGATAACATACCTATCTCGCCAGAAGATCCTGTTTATATCACAGGCAAGGTTTAAGTCTTTAGAATGGGTAATTCTGGTGCCGTTTGTTTTGTGGATATGCAGGATGTCCATCAGAGTGTGGTCTGAAGATGCCCTGTATGCCAGGCATATATCTCCCCTCAAAAGCCTGTAGGGGACAGAATACAAGGGACAGGGCCTTGAGGTGGTCTACACAGGACATTTACTTATGCCCTGTATTCTTTTAGTGAGGAACCTCTGTGGACATTCCAATTGTTGGATATGCCTGGTTAGGTACATACCAAAGGGGGCACTGTACTCAATGATAGGTCTGATGAATGCAGAATACAGCCGAACAATGACTTCCCTGGACTTAGATGCCATACCTTTGTTTATAAGTTGAGCAACACAGAACGATTTCGTCACCACTGTAGACACGTGATGGTCAAAAGCTAGATTACTATTATCTGTGTATGTCCTTAAGTCCCTGACTACTGGGTCAAATCTAAGGGGTGTGTTGTCAATATGATGGTTACCAGGGATGGATGACTTCCCAAAGAATACTATTATGCATTTCTTGGCATTTAGTTTTAGTCCATGGCTCTGACAACAGTTGTTTGTTTGTCTTAGCCCTTCCGGGAGAACATTTGTGTCAGTGTGAGATTCAATGACAGCTCCTACTTTGCAATCATCTGCAAATTTAGTCGGCCAGAGATGACTGACATTGCCCTTGACTTCTGAGATGTAAATGCCAAAAAGGAGCGGTCTAATGACTGATCCCTGAAGGACTCCTCTTGTGACTGGCCTCTTTGTAGAGGTGGACTCCCCAATTCTAACTTCCTGGGTTCTGTCTGTGAGCCAGTTGGCTATCCACCGGGTGACATACAGGTTTGCACCTAACCTCTTGAGTTTGTAATTTACTTGTTCTACAGGTGTGTGTGTGTGTGTGTGTGTGTGTGTGTGTGTGTGTGTGCGCATCTGTGCTGCACTCATGAGTGTGCCATCTTTCAAAGGAAATGTTACACCCAGGCCCCATCTGCTTGAGTTTGTGGTAGCTCAGGTGAATGTAAAAGATCCCATGGCACCTACTGAAAAGAATATGGGAAATTCCTTGATACCCTGGCCAAATTTCCCAGTAGTATAACCACCACCAGGGGTATCCCCTTAAAAAAGAAAAATAGGTCGTTCACCAGCCTAGCAACATTAACCAAGTCAACAAAGGATAAATAAATAAAATAAAAAGTACTGAATAATATTGGCTTTGTCACCTATGGTGTACACATCATTAATGACCATATTGAATAGTAGGAGTCTAAGGACAGAACCTTGTGGCACCCCTATAGTGATTTGTTCAAAGGAGTAATAAATGTATTTCCATAGGACAAAGTGAGATCCGTCAGTGAGATAGCTGCTGAACCATGTTATAGTGTTCATACTCATGTCTTCTTTGGACAGTCTTTGTAGTAATAAGGTGCGAGATACAGTTGATATAGCTAGAAATAGGTGAAATGGACATGATTTCTGCAAAAGCTTATTGTATTTAAAAGTCAGTAGGGCAGTTTCTGCACTATGACCCAGACAGAAAACATTTAGTTTATAACCACCAACTTTGAAACAGTCAGCAAAGCCGATGAGGAATTTTTTCTAACTTCCAAGTGCAAAATAATAAAATGGAATTGCCACTTCTCTAGTACTCCAGTGAGTTTTTTTTTTTTTTTTTGGTCAGGCAGAAACTGGTGAGAAGAACTAAGGAAGTACAGGATCCCTATCCATTAAAAGACGTGTTTATATCAGTGTGGCCTGAATCTAGTATGCAACATCAACAAAACCTGCTGGAGATACAAATTTGTCTCCTAAAGGCTGCCCTGTCTCTGGAATAGACTTCCCATACATGTCAAAGAGAGCACCTCGCTGACCCTCTTCAAGCGCAACCTTAATGAGTGGATCAGAAACCACAAATTTGTCCCAGGGGTTCCACCTGTGTCCCTCATAGACAGGGGTGACAGGTGCTGACTGAGGTTTCTTTTTGGGGATTAACTCTTGGTTAGGCTTGTAAGGGCCCCAGGGCCATTAGCCTAGTAACCTCCTATGATCCTATATGAAGACATGCTGTGGTCTTCTTGTTTTACTGCTAATTTGTGAGCAGTCTCTGGACTACTGCCACCTGGTGTAGGGAAGATTTCCAGAAGCTACTGCCTGTTCACTAGATTAATCAAAAGGACACATGCAATGTGCAATTAAAAGAAAATCAAACTGCACCCAGAGATGAAGATGAAAAATAATTGACAACTGCAGTTAAGTTAGAAAGTTAATACTCGTCTCCTTCCAAAGGTTAAAATGCTTTTATATAACTGAATTTATCAAAAGCAGTGCTTACTGTATAAAAAAAATGCTCTAAGCTGTATGCTCAGCGTTTCCACATTTGTTGGATTTTCTTTTCTTTCTTGACAGAATTAAGGTTAATTCCATCCCTGTCTTACAACATACACGATAAAGACACGTACTGACCTAAATACAAACTTAACCCACAACAATATTGCACTGGAACTGCAGTGAATTTTCTCAACAGTTCTTCCGTTCAGGGTTTCATCCAAAACTGGCAAGTCCAAGCTGTACAGATCAGGTTTGGTGCTGCTAAGTATGGACTGTTTTTGTTAGTGCAGATTGTATGGATCACTTGGAGAAACTGAATGAATAAATAAAACCGGTGGCATCCAAGGCAAATGGCACCTAAGCAAATACATTCAGATGTTATGTAAAGCAATGTATCAGTACATTTCTCCAAAATGAATGCATAAATTTCACATGCACTTTAAGGGTTTGGACCTAAAAATCTAAAAGGCATGGAAAAATAAGCACCACGGAGATAAACACACATGCCTATGTTCACACACACAAGCAAAACAACTTACTACGGAGTACCAGATGAAATTTATTCGTAAAGTGAACCAGCAACAGATTATTTTATAGGATGTATTTCATGCTCTGTCATAGTGTTTCCCATATAATAATGTTGTGAACTAACAGAAGGAACTGAATTCACAGTAAAATGATTAATTCTCAAACATCTTCACAATTTAAAAAAAAAAACACACAGGCCTTATACATTTGCTGTCCAACACACTTACATACATACATACATACATACAAAAAGTATACAAATAAGAGTTTATATTTTTAATATAAAATATGTAAATACAAGAGCTGAATACTCCACAAAGGCTGGCTTGCAAGCTAGAAAAGAGTTTCCTTATCTACTGAGCAGTTAAAACATAATGAGGGTAGTCAATATGACCAACTGATTTTTTTTCTTTCTTTCAAAATTAGCTTTTTAGTTTTCTGGCATTTGCTAGGACCTTGGAGAATATTAGATCATGGCATGCGTGGTGGATGGCAAACTCCTTGCAGCATGCCACTGACTTTAGTTTACTGATGAATAAAAAGCATAATTTCTGAAAAAATCAGTTCAACCACTCATGTTCTATGCCCCTTCCCTTGCTTAAAAAAGTACACAAGTGTGCTCGCACCAAAGAAAACACATACAGATTTGAAGAAAAATGGTGACATAAAAAACGAATAAAGGCTTTGATGGAAATTCCATTTCAAAGTAATGGATTTTTTTCTTGGTTTGGAAGAATCATTTGCTTGTCTGTACTTTATTACATCTGAACATTAATGGAGTCTGAATGTTGAACAGTGACAATACTCGACACTTTCTTCAAACTTGCCCTATTCTTTCTCTCCCCTTCTTCTCTTCCAACTGTACTGCATTATTAGATAAAGCCATTCTTCATCAGCACTATTAAATGTTTCCTTATAAAAACAACACAATTACAGATCATTCGTATCTGGACATACCATATGCATGCCATCTATATAAATATTTTTCAACTTAGTGCAACACTTATGGCTGGAATTTCCTCATACTATATACTCTCAGGCCTCATTTCTTAATATTTTGATTTTAACAGTGACCCTGCATCCCTGACCACTGCCAAAATAGGCAGAAAACAGATAAAAGGCTTGAATAAAATAAAACAAAAAAAAGTTAATTCTAGGGTCATGTCCACCCTTGCTACTTTTAACTTTCAGTTGATGATAGTGATTTTTTTACATCACTGAATATACATCGTCCTGTCTATAAATCAAGCAAAACCAGCCATTAAAAATAATTTTCTTAAAAATAGCTTTTTGTAAGTACCAGCTCATTTTCATTTATTGTTACAGCAGGTAGAAAGAAGCAGTGGGAAGGCACAGATGATGCTCACTGCACCACGAACAAACATTTCTGCTTTACTGTACGGGGTGGTCCAGACAGCAGAGATGTCAGTACTCTCCCCATGATCAGTTTTATTTCAGCTTTACTTTTAGTATGTGCAGTTCTTGTAGCTCAAAATATAACAAACCTAGAACCACATCTGCTGAACTAGCAGAAACAGCAATTAATGGCATTAAAATGGCTAAGTGGTGAGCCAAACTAGTTATCTGTGCCAGAAGTTGGAATATTCACAGTTCCCAATATGTAACTTCACCATCTTTGCTTTTGCAAAGCAAAGAATAAACTGTAATGACCATAAACATTAATTTGTTTCTTATAAAGGAACAAATACAGAAATTTACATCCAATATTGTTAACACGTCTTTCCAAGTCCCAGAAAATGCATCTAGATGTACCACCGTGCAATGGAGTTCTCAAAAAGGCAGGACAGCAAGCAGGTGATGACATCACTGTTCCAATGTTACAACCTCTACTGCTTGACCATCCACTGTAACACTGCTGTCCGATATCCTTGTCACTGGAGCCATAGCAACTTGAACGGGACGGTTACCCTGGGCAAGGCTTGTTACGACAGTCTGGTACATGCTTACCGGGATCTGAACTAATCCTGTGAAGAGACACAAAAAGAAGACAGTAGCAAACAGAATCTTAGTCTTAATCATTATACCACATACACAATTCATCAAAGACCTATTATTAAACAAGAAAGGTAATAAGTACAGTTTGAAATATTTCAATAATGCTCCTTCCTTTCAACTACTTGCTTACAACATGGGAGAGCCCACCAACATTACTTCAGTGTCAAAGAGGTATCTAAATCAAATAATTCAGGAATACCAATCAATATTTCCATCTAGCACTTTACCCCAAGCAAAAACTTTTAACATGTGCAAAAAAGGACAGACTCTGATGCTAACAAAATTCTGCCCAGTCTACCATGTCCTCCTGGAAAGACAGAACAACTCTGCTTCTGATGGTTCAGTTCCCACTACCCCTTAAACATAGGTCACTAGTATTGCAGGCGAGAGAGAGCATCTGCATTCTTCTGCCACTTTTATTTAGTACAGCTCCAATTAGAGCCTTTCAGTGTAGTGAAAGATGCACTAAAGATAAAAATGATAGAACATGGTTAATGCAAATATCCAGCAATGCCAACTGAAGACTGTGAAGTGGCAGCACACAAATGACAACTGTCTTCACTGTCATGCCGGCTGAAAGCTGTGAAGTGGCAGCACACACTTGACAGTTCTCTTAACTGTCATGTCAGCTGAAGGCTGTGAAGTGGCAGCACACAAATGACAGCTGTCTTCACTGTCATGCCAGCTGAAGGCTGTGAAGTGGAAGTACACACAACAGCGGGCTGCATTGTCATGCCAGCTGAAGGCTGTGAAGTAGCAGTACACACGACAGCGGTCTTCACTTGTCATGCCAGCTGAAGGCTGTGAAGTGGCAGCACACGACAGCCGTCTTCAATGTCATACCAGCTGAAAGCTGTGAAGTGGTAGCACACACTTGACAGCTCTCAACTGTCATGCCAGCTGAAGGCTGTGAAGTGGCATCATACACGACAGCTGTCTTCACTGTCATGCCAGCTGAAGGCTGTGAAGTGGCAGCACACACAACAGCTGTCTCCACTGTCATGCCAGCTGAAGGCTGTGAAGTGGCAGCACACACAACAGCTGTCTCCACTGTCATGCCAGCTGAAGGCTGTGAAGTAGGAGCACACAAATTACAGCTGTCTTCACTGTCAATATTCTTTTCCTCAGCCCAAAGTGAGCTTTCCACTCAGTATACCATTTACTGGCTAAATCAACATGGTTACAACTGTGTGACAGGTCTAAGCTGCTATAGGTAGGTGCAAACCATTTATCATATCATTAGTTTCAAATCATGACACAGTGGAGCAGCAATTAGAACTGGTGCCTCACAGTACTTCATCACTAGTTCAGATCCAGCTGGGATACATTCTGCATGCCTTCTCTATGTCCCAGATTCCCACATCTCAAAGACATGCTGCAGATGAAATGGCGATCTAAATTGCCTGTACATGTGTTTATGTGTGAGTACCTGTGTGTGGGCTCCCTATCCAGTGCGAGGCCAAAATGTACACGCCCCAACTGCCTAAAAACAAACTGTAACTTAGAATTCTGAAACTTATTGTTAAACTATTAAAGCATTTTTGAAGAGGCTTCTCCCTGATGGTGGTGGGGGATCCCTTATACATACAAACTCAGAGTGCTTTACCTCAACATCCAAACTAGCATACATTCACACACATTTGCAGCTACACTCTTGTTATTCTGACATCCTTGAGTTTTCAACAGGTATCCGGAGACAAACTGTAGTCCTATCTAAGATTACTTTACCTGCCTTGTACCCATCCACAGCTGTGACAGCATCTAAGTTCCCTTGCCACCAAGGACTAGATAAAGCAAGTACTGAAGAATGAATAAATAACATTGGGAGGTAACCTCATACATTTACCATTGTAACACCTGATGGTAGGTCCTATAATCAGACATATTATCAGTTTTACAACCAATAGCTAACTACGATCTGAAGCTTGACTACAATACATCCACAGGATAATGAACACAACATATTTGTCTGGGCTGAAGAGAAACAAATTTGGGTTCCTATTAGAATGCCGAAAGCTCAAAATAGCGAACGACCTAAAGGTCGGAAATGCCAGATCTCAATCTTTTTTTTGAGATCGTGGTACAGTAAAGATTTGGAATATTTGCCCTTTCCTCACTGTAGTGCGATCAAGGAGTTGCTGTGTGTGTGTGTGTGTGTGTGTGTGTGTGTGTGTGTGTGTGTGTGTATATATATATATATATATATAAATAATTAGCGGGGATGTGGGGGGCCCACAATAGCATGTTCGAGGTCCTGCATTTCTGTCCTTTAGGTAGTTCGCGTTTTTGGATTTTCATTTTACTAATACAGACCCACAAATTCCTACAAAATCTGAAAAAAGAATGTCAAACATTTGTAAACATGTTCTGAAGAAACAGCTAAACAAAAAACATGTTACAATACTAAAACTTGCTTAAGCTATAAGGTTGCATTACTAGCTTAAATGTTAAGGCACAAACAGTGACAGATTTCCATATTTTAGGTTCAGAATTTCCAAACAGTAATTTTGTGACAATTCTATTAAGACAAGTGAAAATAACACTTTTTGCACTCCTGTAAAAACAGAATAGGAGTAAGAATGCTGAATTTATATTTATTGGCCTTTAGAAGAAATTAACAGAATAGAACAGAACGAATGAATGAACAAAAAAAAATAATAGTAATAATAATAAAAGGGCTTTGATCCAAATAGGCATCTATTCATATTCATACCAGCCAGAAGGGTCAAACCAGTGAGAAAGTACAGTTGTATAAGGGTACTTACTGCTGGTAGTGAACATACATATTTATTCATTCATTTATTTATTTACCATTTGTTAACCAGATTAAGTACACTGGTGCAAGGACCTTTTTCAGAGACAACACAGACCAAGTGCCAAAGGTGTACATTAATGAACAATTATGCAATATAACAGCATGAACAAAATGCATAAAGACAGAGACAAATTTTGTAGAACGTACATTTATGAAAATATGTACACTTACATTAATAAAGCAGATACAGCACTTACACAAATTGTATTTGCTAGAGCTTACCTAGTTCAAGTATCCATATGAAAAATGACATACCTTAGATATAAGAATTACATTGTTAACAAACATAGGTTATAAATGACTGTGAATAGCTATGCAGTACTATAGCTATGCAGTATTGTTTGTTTATTTGTGTCTTTCGGCTTTTCCCGGTTAGGGGTCGCCACAGCGGAACTCCGGTCCGCTAATGACTGGCAGTAGAGTTTTACGTGCTGGCTTGCCGGGCCTAACGCACAACCTTCAACGAAGGAATGCCCGTTCACGCATGTCGCCACACAGAAGACGCTGTAACTGAGGATCGATCGGGCAACGTCTAACTGTGAGGCGACAACGCTACCGTAGCACCATCACCGCAGTACTATAGTGTTGTAATTATTCTCTGAAACTGAGGAAAAGATAAGACTTGCAAAGCAACATTTTGCTGTTGTTAAGCACCCCCTCTCTGTTGTTAAGCTCTATTCTTGTGCTTCAGCATTAGCAGCAGTCAGTGTCTATCATAGGATAATGTTATGAACCACTACGAACATCAACATTAAACGTTTCTTTGGGCAAAAAGGCAGAATGAAGCGTTTAATGTTTTAAAGCTCTTTGTGCTTCCAACCTCATTCTGTTGTGACTGCTCTGTATGGCAGTAGTACATGTCTTACAGCTTTGAAAGCTGTAAAACACTCAGTACTCCACATTTCTTTAAATACAGTAAACCATGGTAGCAGGTTAAACTCGATGCACTACAATGACTTATGACTGAGTCTCTCCAATCATAACCCTGATTGCTGTGTGTTCTTGATACAGACATCAAAATTCACCTCACACACCATCCTTGAAGTGAATTTCTTGATGCTAATGTCTTAAACACATAACAGGTGATTTATCACTGGACACACTATTATTCTCTATATCATAAACAGCGCAAAATTATAATAATCACATAATAATACAAGAGAAATGTCTTTTACAACTATCATATGAAAGTTAAAAGTTGAGTTCAACTTGTTTTTGTTTTAGTCACGTTTATCAAAGCAGTCACACTTATTTTGCTGAAATTAGATTATTCGTTAACAGTTTCTTAAAAGTTTTGAGACTGGTAGTGTCCCTATTTTTTTCTGGAAGACTGTTCCAGATTGTTAGGGATATTAAAAAAAAATGCTGTTTCAAGTCAATGACTTTGTAAGGTATATGTAAAGAGGTACATTCACAGTTTCTAACTGAATACCTTAAACATATAAACAGGATCACTGTTGCATGACATCATACATGTGGTATGGGACACAGCCCAAGGCAGAGATCAGTTTATGGCTAGACCTTTTCAAATGCAACACTGCAAGCAAGGTGCATAGCTACAATCTCCTGTTGCAACTGTTAAAAGGGCAGCCCTTATTAAAAGTATATCAAGCACCTCCCTCTGTTCCATTTTTATGCCCAGGAATAGGCAGAAACACTAACAAAAAATGCTCTGGTGACAGGCTAAAACAGCTTTATATGAAATTCGACAGGTTTTCATAAGCTAACTTACTACACAGATGCATCATAAAGTGACACCAAACATGGATTTTCACCTCAAAAATGCAGACACAAACACGGCAAAACATTACATGTCTAACCATTAAATCCAGCACGTGTTTTTTAGGGATGGAGGGTAGGACTCTGTTGTGCAACAATCCTATTTGTACGTATATCTATTGTTGTAGCCAGTACATTCGCACAACTGTACTATGTGCAGCAAAAGGATCAGTGCTGCAGGAATCACAGGCATGACTAGCAAGAGTACAAGCAATGCACCCTTTGGGCTCCCAAAATGGACAGTTGGTCTACAACTTGCTCAGCAGGCCAGCCAAAGAACACCCTGGTGTGCCTATGAACTGAAACATCCAGTCTGTACTAGCTGAAAAATGTGGGAATTGATGTCCACACAGCAGCCTCACAAATACTTCCTGCAGATATATTTTTTTAAAAAGGCAGCAGGGTAACTCCACTCCTGCTTCCTGGAGTGGGCCCTTAACCTACTCAATTAAATTGGCCACAACAGAGAAAAGATGCAATTAGTGAGCCACATTGGTAGGGTCTGTCTGGTCAATGGAAGATCCTGCTTTTCTCACATGACAGAAACAAAAATTATTAAATCATCTAACCGGTTTAATCCTCTTGGCATAATGCCAGACAGCCCTAGGAATAGTCCTACAATGCAACAATATTTCTACTTGCCTTTTTTTAAGGAAGAAGACAGTTAATTTAATTAATCTTGAACCAATCCATTCATTTCAGAGACCACTTTACACATGGAGAGATTGTTTACAAAAACACCTTGATCTTATCTAAAACATCATGTAGTCAAAAAAATTGAATGCACCCTAGGTGTCTCTGCCAACACAGAATTATTAAAAAGAGGCTTGTTTTCTCTTTTTATCTAATACTTTTGGAATCCAATGTGCTGGTGGAAAAGCATAATGCAGACACCGACTCCAGTGAATGAGAATGCATTTGTCAACTACAGCTCTTCAAATCTGATAATAAGAAACAGAACAATGGCAGGTGGCTCTTCAGATCCATTTCTGAACTCTTGCATGCCTTTACTATGTCCACAAAGACATGTCTGTACAGATTCCACTCATGAGAGACCAGCGTTTCTCTGCTTACGTTGTCTGCCTCAGTGTTTTGATGGCTTCAAATGTAAATAGGCTAAAAGTTCATCTTGACTGCATGCTCCCAGGCAATCACTGAGAGACTGCAAAGTGACCAGAAATAGATACTGGTATGCTTAAATATCACATCACTATTTTTGTTGTCCATGACAACCTGAAGACTTCCTGGATGTAAAACCATTTGAAATGCTGTTAGAGCTAATTGGATCGCTATTGTATCTTTCACTTTTACATGCTTACTTTTCTAGAAGAAAGAGTACTCGTTCTGAGACCCCAAAAGTGTGTTAAAAGTTTGATCCAAGTAATCTTTGGTTAGTTTCTGGTGTGGGGGAGGAAGTATAAAAAAGGGGTTACTTGTCTAGTGTTGGATACACCATGGAAATTGCACATGGTAAGGCAACATGAGAGGAATACATTTCAAAGACCATGATCTCGGATTATGAATGTTTCGAAGGTATGACAATCTTCATCATTTGAAGTCTGGCATGAAGAATTGTTAAGACTGAGGAAAGCATGCATCCCCAGTGCTTTCAAAAATATTCACATAGACAATAAAAAGGTACAAAGTATTTAACAGTAGATCTTCAGCAAAATTACTGCAACAATAAGCCAAAAAACGTTGGTTCTCCCACCTGTGCCCCTAGCTTGATTTCATCAATATTCCTATTTCCCTGCAAAGACAAATGCTAGTCTAATGCCTGCAAATGTGCTGACAAGTGGTGTGAGACTGCCACAGACAACCAGCACAATCTTTGGTCCTTCAAGCCTGCAAGCAATGCAAGAAAGTGTGCTTATGGCAGGCAAATGCCCAGTGCTTAGCCACATAAGTATATACAACTATCCGAATAACTGAGTGAAGTTTTTTCTAAATATGGTAATAACATACAGGGTTTATGCTCAGGTCTTTGACTGCAACCATATTATTATGTGTTTGAGCCATGGATGCCAAGAAATTCACCTCTAGAGTGAAACATCTCTGTCGGGAACATAATACGATTAAAATCTAAGACCCCGATCATAGTTACGGGCAGGCATTCTTTTCCATTTGTAGAAAATACAAACAACTGATCTGTTTTTTCTGAAGCTGCAAGTTTTCCTAGTACAGTATCATGGGTCCTATGCGCATGTACAGAATATGTAAAAGGCACTCCACTTCATTCTGGTAGTTCAAGTAAAAAAAAAAAACAATTTGAAGGTGAATGCATTGGTTCAGAGGGACTGTTATGAGTATCTTGGGCAAGAAAGGGAAAATAGTCTTTAAAGACATCATTTCATTACAAAAGTGTAAGGTGGCATGCACATAAGGGCCTGTAACTCTGACATTCTTCAGCCTGTGGTTATAGCAACTAGAAAAAAAAACTATTCCAAGACAGGTACTTTAATTTCACATTCTCAGCAAGTTCAAACAGAGGTAAAGTTACTTTTTCCTGCCTATTCTAGTCAAGGACTGTTTATAACAAACAATATGTGAACAAAAAGGTTGTTCCAAAATGTGCTTGGTACTCCAACACTTTGGAACAATGACTAATGATTAAATATGTATTCATGTTAACAGACCTAAGTATATATATTCTGTACACTCCAGACAAGAGAGGTGGTAAGGTGAGGTAGACAGCTGAGGAGACAGCCTGAGAGACCAGTGAAACAAACATGTAACAAAGGTGATCCGCAAGTCCCCTTGCAGACACTTCTTTGTGGGCTGAGTTTTAGTTTCACCTCTAGAACAGCATGGCCTACAAAGTGGGAAGGGATATGGTGTACTGTTCAAGTACTGAGCAGATGAGACAGAAGCAAAGGGTTGTGGTAGAAAGGTGGCTGGTGTTTGTTACTGTGACATTCCTAAAAATGGTGAAGGCAGCTGTGTACTTGGGGGGGGGGGGGGGGGGGGGGATTTTTTCCAAGCAATGCCTGCAGAATGGCCAGTATGTACCATCAGACCATAAAGGCTGCACCCGTCAGCTGCAAAAGAGAAAAGAGTGGGTGTAAGAGGAATATGGGAAGACTAGGGAGAATAATGTTTCGGATTATAGCAACAATTCAAAGGCTTGAGTGGAGCAGAAAATACTCTGGCTATTCTCGTTAAGGGTGAAGAAATGGGAACTTGACTGTGAACATTATTGACTGTGAACATTATCAAAACCAGAAGGAACACAGAGGAACTAATTAACCATTGGATATGCTTTCTATTGCCAATAAGGACATGGTGCCAGAAGCAAAAGGTGGAATCAGGTCTACTTCTGTTAATTTAAGTCATTACTGCAATTAAATAATTCTGTGATGACAAGGCTACAGGAGTGAATGAAAGGAGGAGATACTTTCAGAAATACTGAAGATGCTGGGTATTGTTAAACTGTCGTGGCTAACATGCTTTCACATTGTATGGAAGGCAGGGACAGTGCCTCTGGACTGGCAGAATAAGGTGGTGGATCCTATTTTCAAAATGAGGTACAAGATGGTATGTTTCAATCAGACAGATTTTCCAATGGAGGCTGAAAAACACGGTTCTACACAAAAGAGATGAGAATGAGACCGTGCCTCTGATTCAGGAAAAAGTATTGTAAATTATATCCTGACCATGAAAGACTGGATCAACTCTGTCACTGCGGTGATAAGGGAGGGGTCACAGGAGTTTTCCCTCCAGTATTCTTTTTCTCCCACTCCCAAGCCCAATGAATATCTAACCACTGCCAATATTACTCATCTTCTCCCTATCAATGGGGTGGCAGCCATCTGTGGCACAGATGCCATCCAGGCAGCCATAAGGTATGTTTTCCATTTTCTGAGTGAACCCCTGCCTGTTGACTGACATGAGGACTTTTATGGCTTCCTCAGAGGGCACGCACATTCCTGTCACTGCCGCAATATGCCTTGGCTTTTTTATGCAGTGTGCTACAGTATTAAATGTTCTGGTTATAAAAGAACAGAATTGCCTCTCTTGGTTAGTCATAGGAATCGCACATTAATTACCTGTTTTCCGAGGTAGGACATAATGACCCTATTTTTTTACTTAAAGGGGAAAAGAAAACTTTCCAACATTTTCAAGACAAAACTCACTGCAACAATCACTAATAAAATGTTCTTACCCTCTCAAACTATCACCTTGTGTACTTAAACCAAGTGGCTCTTGGGTTGTCCACTCCTTATGTTAATTTGGCCACAAAGTTCCACCCCACTCTTCTTTCACACTGTCTTGTTAGAAATCTAAGCCCAGAACTATTTTGTGTGTGCGCAAAGACATTCTCCTTGAACAAATCTACCCTTCCACTGTATTCCACAGACCCAGAATACTGAGTACCCACAACTGACAAATGGTGTAACCAATTACCCTCAGACAAAATCCCACTCAAAATTGAACCCTTTGCTGTGGAACTAAGCTGGTTACACACTATCTCCACGACATCACAGTTTTGCACTGATTTTAGATGTATGCTCTTTGTTAATTCTATTAGTTATCTGTGCAAGTAATAGTTACCTAAATAACACTACTTATCACCATAGGTTGCATGTCTGGCTTCGTCTCATTCTTGGTCAGCCTACCAACAATCATCATAGGTTCCCAGCCTGGCTTAGTCTCACCCTTAGTCAGTCTACCAACACTTGATTTTCTGAGGCAGAAGAGCAACTGCTTCATGTTTACAGACAACTCACTTCTTCTAACACATACTGGTAAATAGGTGCTAGTCTCTCCATTCCACCCGCTGTCAGAAAACAGTACCACAAAAACACTTCATTATGACAGCACCAAAACATTACACCTAAATATGCTGAAGGAGTAAAGAAATCCCTGTCTAAATCTTCCCAAGACATCCTACTAGATTACCTCAGTCATGTAGCACAAATACACCATACCCACACCTGTTGTTACTGGAAGTCACTGCATAGCAAGCCTGTAACCCTTAAGGTCCCATAAGCCCGAAGCACATCCCAGAAACGTCTTAAGCCACTGGTGACATACAGACACAACACTTACTAAGTTGGCAAAGGATGGGAAGATAGCTGCCTCTCTAGTGCAAGGATTATTAATGTCACTAGGGCCCTTAGGTTCCTGCGCCATCCCAGGATATTATGGTCTTGTAATTACCTATGTGTGGGTGAATGACTTTAGGTGTTCCACTCTGGAGGAGATACAGAGACACACTGTTGAGCTCTCTGCTCATGTCTTTGAAAGGAGCAGGGCTCTTGCACTGAGCAGCAATCTACCATTGCCAAGAATGATGTCCAGAGTCTATCTGGCTAACAAACTGGTGCCATTCTAGGTGGATGCAGTGCGTCTCAGCATGGGACGAGATTGTCACGAAGCCCACAAGGAATGGGGTGCATCTTTCACCACTTGTTTTTTGCTTACTGGCTAAAACATTTACTTCTCCTACAGAATCCCCCGACTGACATCCCAATGTAGCAAACTCCAATCTGGTTAATATCCAGATAGCAATGTGAATTCTAGAGACCTAAACAGCCAAGTCTCTGAACTTGAGGCCTTTCTTAACCTCAAAGACATCAGGATTTGCTTAATTACAAAAACCTAGTTCCACTGCACTAATAACATTTCCTGCATTCCAGGGTAAAATGTCCATTATCCATTCAGGTCCATAGACAACTGTTGGGGGGAGTACCTGTATGTATTTGTAATCTCAATGGCTCTCACAAGATTTTGTATAACAGAAACCTGGAGCTGCTTGAAGCTTTAGTTATAGTGAATGAAAGTAACTGTCACATTACGCTGGATTATAGATTCACACTCATGACCCTTACAGAGCATGCAGAAAAGTTAACCAATCAAAAACAAAAGTCTTTATTACGGGTGATTTCAACTAGCTGCACAAACTGGCAAACATATACTACCAACAACAAACAAACTCATAGATTTCTAGATTTTGTAAAGACGAATATACCTTACCAAATTGTCACTGTACCCACCAGAGATGTTAATCTTCTTGATACCGTCCTCACAAAATATATCTGCCAATTGCACAACCTGACTTGTCACCCACTCTCTAATCAAATCTGACATCTTGCTGTAATCTCCTCTAACACCACCTGCTCTATGGCCCCTAATACCACCTCTATACTCTGGGATTACTCCAAAATCAATTACTTACTGATCAGAAATGGTGCAGCTTCCCAGCAAACCTTATAACTAAGGCTGCTGCCTATTTCTCTGAATTTTGTTCTCACTTGGGATTATGTACTGAGGCATAAATACCAATATGGCACAACCAAAATGGCAGGTTCATAGGTAGGTACTAGGCTATTGGCCCAAGGGCCTACCTAAGCCTAGTCAACAAGGTTCGCTGGCTTACGCCACCCAAGAAAGTTATTTTCCTGTGCCCCTGTCAAGCAGAACCACTGAAGTGATCCCCGGGGTGCATTTCCTATTTCCCATCCACTGATCAAGATTTTTCTTGAAGAGTGCTAATGAGGAACTTTGCTTGACATAGATGGGTAGCTTGTTCCAGAGTATGGGAAGTCTCTGGGACAGGAATCTATCCCTCCAGCATGTCCTGTTTATTGTGGTGACAAGGTTTAGGTCCCTGGAGCATGTAACTTGGAGGGATTGGGATTTCTTTAGGTGTAGCATGTCCAACAGCTCTGGGTTTGACATAGCTTTATATGTTAGGCAGAGATCACCTCGGAGTAGGCGATATGTTACAAAGTAAAGCTGGAGTTTTGTGAGACTGTCAGTGTAGGTCATCTGTTTGAGGCCAGTAATCCTCTGTGAGGTACTTCTGTGGCCTTTCCATCTGCTGCAGATGTCTTGTGAGGTATATTCCAAAAGGGGCGTTGTACTCTATAATGGGTCTAATGAGCATTGAGTAGAGGGGAGCAATGACCTTTTTCCTAGATGAGAACCCTTTTGTGATAAGGTGTGCCACGCAGAAGGATTTCCTGACTACCGTGGCGATGTGATTATCAAAGGAGATGCTACTGTCCACCTGGGTCCCCAGGTCTCTTATCACACATTCGGCATTAAGTAGACTGCCGCCTATGTGGTAGTTCATGGGTACAGAGTTTTTACCAAAGGGGATGACCATGCATATTTTGGTATTGAGCTTGAGGCCATGGCTCTGACACCAGGCATCTGTCTCAGTGAGGCCTTTCTGTAAGATGTCCACATCATTTGGGGACTCAACTATGGCTCCTAGTTGAAAACTAAACCTATAAAAAGTGGAAACTACCACATCAACAAATTCTATAATAAAAAGAAAAATCTACTGACCATTTCTAAAAGATGTTCACTTCATCTTTATTCAAGGGGATTTAAAACTGATAGGTAAATCTCTAAAACGTATCACTAGGAAATGTAAGGTCAGTTATGAACTTAAGTGCTGCACTAAGCTTGAAAGTAACAAAAAATTTCGTACTGAACTTATCATCCCCCACCTCTTCTTTTGACCCCAGGGACACTGCTAATATTCTTGAAAACAAATGCTCTTCCAACTTCACTCCTCCCACCCTCACCTCTGTCCCCTCCATTTGCCCTCACCATCCATCTCGAGATCAATTTGGGCCAAGTCCTTTTTCCAATTTACAAAATTAAAAAAAAAAAAAAAAAAAAAAAAAAACACTTTCTAAGGATCCTGACAATCTCTCTAGATGGCTTCTGAGAAGCCCAAAGCCCATCTAGCAGAATCTCTTCCTCTACTCTTCAACTTGAGTTTCTCCACTGGGTGTGTCCCAGAGCTGTGGAGCATGGCATCTGTGGTGCCCCCTTGCATAAAGGTGGACCCTCTATTGACCCTGGGAATTACAGGCACATTAAAGTTCCTTATTCAGTACTAGGTAGAACATGAAACATATATTTGAACTAATTAACAATGATATAGTTGAACTTATATCTTTGGTTACACCGCATTTTAGCTTTGTGAAAGGCAGCTAATGCCTGCTCAACATGGTCGAGTTCTTTGAAAAGGTTACTAAGACCATAGATAAGGGCCATACAGTCCACACTGCTTATATGGACCTTTAGATGGCTTTGAGACTTTCCCCCATGCTGGGATTATTGACAGTCTTCCATCTCAACATTAACCCAAGTGTAGTACATGGAGCACCATGATTACTAAAAAAAAATTAAATAATATCGTTAAGGGCTACTACTCAAACTTAACAACACATACAGGACTGTTAAGCACCAACTAGGCATTGCTAATGTCAGTTCTGCACTAAGAGCAGACAGCACTGACCAGTAAACAGCAGCAGCCTCAACATTAGGGACTCGCGCATCTTTGTAGCTTGTGTAGGCTGCTACTCATGCTCAGAGTCAAATAGGAGTTCAGGCAAGCAATCGCCACACCTTACCTAAACCCATTATTCAAGTTTGAGCGAGGCTGGTACGGCAGGTGTGGGAAGGGAGATTTTAGGGTTAAGGAGCAGATGGAGATTTCAAGATTAGGGAGGGGAAGTGGTTTTAGGATAATGGAACAAGGACTCAGGTTGGTAATTGGGTGGAAGTTTTATGGTTACAGCTAGAGTTCTGGTAGGGCTAGGATGGCTACATAAAAATGGGAGACTGGGTTAGTGAGGGGGCAAGGACTTGCTTTTTCAAGCAAGTGGCAGCAAGCAAGCATGTCACAAACTACAAGCATGTGAACATCTGAAGTAGACTCTGCTTCTTTCTGTGAAGCAGCTGGGGTGAAAATTAATATGTTCAAACCAGAGTTAATGTTTCTCTCAAAAGACAGAGTGAACTGCTGTTTGCACATAATTAGAAGCAGTTACCTCAAGTGCTGGAGTTAAGTATCTTGGCATACTGCTCATGAATGAGGGCATAGAGGACTGAGAGATGGACCAGTGTATGGATACAGTGGTGCATTAATGTAGGTTTGTACTGGGACTGAAGCTAAAGGTTTTCGGCAATCTGGGAAGATCACCAAGTAATGCTATGGGTCCTCCAAGATGAGAGGGGTTAGTTGAGATGGTATGTGCACCTAGTGAGGATATATACCAGTGATCTCCCATGGGAGATGTACCAGGCAAGGCAAAGTGGAAGGAGGTGTACTTGGCTGGCTTGACAACACTGTAGAATAAGCTGGGAATTTGGGGATAGGGAAGTCTTACCTACCGTGGTCAAACTGCTAGCATGGAGACCCACACCAGGTCGACCAGTCCAAAAACTGAAGAACAAAATCCTGTATGCTCCTCATAAAAAACAATTCCTTTGAAAACGAAGTAAAATAGTGAAGTTTGGTGATTTTTCACTATGCTATACAACTTGCTCTGCTGTTTCAAAGAAACAATTTTTTTTCATGTAAAAGTACTTACCTTATCCATTTATCTCTTATAACACTCGAAACCAACATTTTAAACAAAGAATGGCTTCATCTTGTCACTCTGTTGAGGGGGTCCATGGTTATTCTCCCACCCTCCAGAAACATGTATGAACGCTTATTGTGCAATGTTCTGTGACTTTAATACTGAAGAGAGACTGCATCCATAATTGCAGATATGAAAACAGTATGGTCTTATAGAATATTATAGCAAACAAGCAGTGACATCAAACAAAAAGTAAATAAGATTTAAATAGCATTATCATGGTTTTAAAACTCTACTGTAAAATAGTCTTGATTGTACAGCTTGCCAGTCTTCCTGCAAATAAAGCTCATCCTGCAGGTTTGACTGTACTAACCTTGTATTTGCATACCGCGTTATGTGGAGATCCTACTGCTTCAATTTATCTCCTAATAGCAGGCACCTTTTCTAGTCAACAATGCAAAACAACTTTACTGCACTCCCCATCAAATGTTAATAAGCTATTTTGCCTGAAAGTTTTGAAGTTATCATCAAACATTCCAGAAAATCACCTATGTCTGTATACTTCCTCCTAGACTTGCTTTACAAAAATGCACACTGTTAGATACAGAAAATTACTAAACTTTGACAAACAAGCTTGAACAGCGATATCAAGAGTAAAACTGGATTCTTAAAAGGTGAGACAAAAGTGTTCCTGTAATGCAACACAAAGACTCCTCTAAACCTGTAGTTCTGTTCAATGCAGAAATGTACATCATTTGGGAAAACCTGAAATTATAAACACAGGTTTGGTGCAATGTACAATCATGGGTAATAAGTCAGCCATCAAACAAACTGAAATGAAACATCAGATAATAAAATAAATGAGTAATGTTGTCTAAAATTCTAAGAAAATAACAGTAGGCCTTCAAAGACAGGAAAATAACAGTAGGCCTTCAAAGACAGGCCACTAATAGTAAACTAATGTCTGGGTTTGCCACATTTTTATCATAGTTGTAGTCATCCTCCCTGCAAGGAAAAATACAGGTCTAATGTCAACCAAAGAGTTGATGGTGGTGGTAAAAGGTTCCCTTGAATATTTAAAATTTCTTTACTGTCATTATTTTGAGCCAGCAATCCCAGTAAGTGTGTACTTGTGAAAGACGTATTTCAGTGCAACCAGCACATGTACAACAGTGCAGACACATCCAGAAAAAAAATATTTGTGACTTTAGGCTTTACACAAAGAACTGCTTGACAGGCTCATCATAGGAAATGATGAATTACCAATAAAATTACAACACTTTAACAATATGTTACATCCTGTAATAGACTGAACTTCTAGAATATAAAAATTGTTGGAAAAATGCTAATATGTATCACAGTAATTTATCCTAGGTGGGTAGAAATAACAAAGATTGACTACTATAGGTGCTAGCGTGGTAGAGAGAGACCTGTAGAACCATGTTATACTTATAAAGTAAAAGGCCACTCTGTGATAACAGTACTAGATAGGTTAGCAAAGAAAAGTCAAACCTTATAGTCCTGACTGGAAATAATGTGATGGATTCACTCTGATGATATGTCTCCTTAATATAATATTCACTGCATCTATGAATGTTCATAAACAAAAAAAGAAATGCAAATATTTTAGCTTGTTTAGAGTATCAGAAACAAATAATATGCTCAGATATAATATATCTACAGGTTTGTTTTGTGCTTTGTATAATCCTTAGATGCAGCCATTTGAAGAACAAATGACTTTTCCTGTCTATTTGTCTGCATCTTGTTTTTTTATACCAGACCATACAAATTTCAGCAGCAATGCCAATAATGCCTTTAAACCAAGAGCTTACAGTCTCACTCCCAAGGAGACACTGATTATTCAAGCAACTCCTTCAATGATGCTATAAAACAAAGTTCTTATAATCTTATTACAAAGGAGATTAACATCTTCCTTAGAATATGAACAAGTGTCATTCAATTTTAAAGAGAAAATGTACGTAAATTGCAGGGAACCACATTGGTTTCTGCCTGCGACTAACACAATTTTATTTCAAAAGAGATGTGCAAACCTTAGCAGACCTGCATTGGTCCATCTGCATGACCACTGTACTTTATAGGATGCTATAGAAGAATCTCTATATATTCACTATTAGCATATAAACAGCATTTACAAGACATGAATTTACCACAAAGAACATTTTTACCACCTAACATTGGCACATAAAACAACAGCCTAGAAGCCCAATAATAAATCAGCGTTATCCAATAATGTATAATTGTTTTCTTCTAAATAATTCGGAATATAGTATTATCTATCCTTCTGAAGAAACATTTGAAATGCCATCTGTTATTGCAACCTTCACATAATGCTCTTTAATCAAAAAACATCCAGCTATCCAGAAAGTGTTATACCACACTACTCTTACTAATTAGCCTATTATATGTGGGATATTAGTAGAAAAAAAGTTGGAAGATATACAAAATGGGCACTGAACCGGCTGAAAAAGTGCATGTCTTAAGTCAACTGCATGGTAGAAGAGGAAGAAGCTGATAAGTCCGAGTCCTGCTACAGTTGTTTTTCTGTAACTTTAGATCCCTTGGACATTAACTTTTTAAGAATAAGAACCCTTGTTTTAAAAGACAACAGCTAAACCAATTGATTATATCTATTGGTTAGATAATGAAAAAAGCAAAACATTTTGAGGAGGACTATGTGCAATCTTAAGTCATTTGTCTTTGCAGTCAGAGGTATAAGGGAGCAATTTATGAAGCTTCTTGAAAAGTCTGCATCATCTAACCATACTGACATGACAAGGTTTCTGAGAACAAAAAAAAAAAAAAAAAACTTGCAAGTAACTGGGGCTCTGGAAGGAGAGGAGCATTAAGAATTGTGTTTTGAACTAATCTCTCAGTGAAAAAGCATATTAACAGGGAATGTCAGCGTCAGAAAGGGATTCAGCTATTAACCTAGAATTACTGTGATTACTGAAACTTGTTTCCTTAAAGAACAAGCATTTTCAAAGCTTTGAAGACCAGGTCAAAAGTGTACAGTCAATTTTAGAAATATTTTTTTTCAAAACAAATGATTCAACTGCAAGTTTGATTTCTGACATGAAACACTGCCATTAAAAACATCAGAAACTCAAAATAATGTATACTACTACACTTAGGGTCATTTTCTTGATAAGAGTGAGATTGTTTACAGATCTGATGCGACAGCAGGAGTTCATAACTTTGGAAAGTGAGGAAAAATTATGGCACAGACCTAATCAATGCAACAACTGTCGACTGTAATGGACAATGCTTAATAAATCAATTACAACAGAGAGAAGACTCAAATGAGCGTACCTTTTTCTTTAGCAGTCTAGAAATGCAATGGCAAAAGTAAATGTCTGAGGAATTTGGTAAATCTGCTTTTTGAGACTGAGGATATTTTGACTATTTAGTTATTTGAAGTCCCTAATAATGGGATTCTATGCTTTCTTATGCTTCATGGAAGATTGTTTGTGTTTGCAATTATAATCATTGAAATGAGCCAATTAATAATTTCTTATGTACTTGTGTTTTATATCATATAACTGCTTTCAGAAGTTCAAAGCAGTGTTCTTAACTTGCATGTATGTTTGATAACTGACTTTACAAGAACATATTCCTAATGGAAATAACACTGTTTCTTGATTAAATAAAAAGCTTTCTACCTTCACGTTATGGGTTAACGATATGGGGAAATTGACTTGGCTCTGCCTTACTTTAAATACTAGTTCCACTAGATGTTTGTTAACATTATGATGTGGTATTCCAGGAGTCCCATAATTTCAGTAATGTAGGTAGATGTGATTTGTTTGGGTGTAGCTGGGTAACTGGGGATGATGCGTGGAATGGATGGCTTAGTCGTTGGGTAGCATGCTAACTGAAAATGATTTGTATGCTGATCCAAGAAAGACTACACTGATATGAAGGCAACTAAATGTGTAGACACCTTCAGAACTTCTGAGAGATTCAGAATGTGGCTGACATTCTGATTACAATGCAAAGGTGTGGTTTCTAACACAGACTTGCAGGGAAATGCACAAGTGCTCATATTGTCAAACGGGCAGTGCTTTTATGTACATGACTTTCCTTATTATAAGTTTAACTTTCTGAATGTTACGGAGTAAAGATGAAGTACCTTTTACTAGCAGTAATGGATGCTAAGTGGGTTCTCGAGTTGAAACTCCATCTGATAATAAACTTATAAATGATTTCATCTAGTTGTAACTGTTATTAGACCAGATTAGAATTACATCTAGTCAGCATGATGGAGCACATGCTTTTATATGAAAACTTGAGTACTGCATATGGTCTCTAAGTGGAGAAAAAAATGCCCATGATATTTCTTATTTGTTGAATGATTTCTCTTTTTGCATGGCTGTAGCCAGGCTTAAAATAGAGAGACTGGAAATAAAACTATTAGCTGCCCAACTCTATATAATGTTTATCTTGTTGGAGTCTAATACACATTTGTGGCCTGTGTAGGGAAGGGGCCGGACTGACGATGTATATTATAATTATGACTTCATATGTAATAATCTTCAGATTCTCCTAGGGCCAGGCCTAATATGTTACAGCATTAAGTAGGAGTTCATAGGTTAGTCACACCAGGGTTCGTAATTCCATCGATTATGCTGGAAAAATCAAACTAGTAAACGGGAAAACAGTATAGTAAATGCTGAAAGATTACTTTTAATAAAACCAGAGCAGCTATGTAGTTACATGGGTGAAGAGCTGCTCTAACTTTGTCCATTGTGATGATTATGATAATAACCAGTTCTACTGTGTATAGATAGAAAATTCTAAACTCAAGCCATCCTATCAAATGATTACATGACAGTGTAATCTGGAGCTATATCATTGCAGTGAACATTATAAGAAGCCTTTAATGAAATGCATTTACTCAAGACAGCTCTGTCTTGATTAGCAGTGGTTGGGACTATGATATGGACACCCAAGCAAATGGAGTTATAACACAATAACAGTACAGCCAATGTCGGTCTGCAAGCTGGGCAAAGGAAACACTATATGTGATGATAGAACTGAATACTGCTGTGCTATGTCTTCTAGTTTTAATGTTTGGTTCAGTATTATCCACCTTTCAATTGATATAGGCATATATGTTTGTCTTTCGGCTTTTCCTGGTTAGGGGTCGCCACAGGGGAACTCCGGTCCACTTATGATTGGCAGTCGATTTTTTTTTATGATGCAGAGTTGCCAGCCCGACACCCAACCTTCTGCGAAGGCACGCCCATTCATGCATGTCTTTCGGAGGCCACTCGACCACGGGGAAGACATGCAGACTCCACACAGAAGGCACTCCAGCTGAGAGTCGAACAGGAGAACCTCTTGCTGTGAGGCAACAACGCTACCGCTGTACCACAATTTAATTATCAATACGCATGTACAGAAAATATTTTTTAATTGGTAACTACAATGGCAAAAGAAACGCATCATTTCAGTTGTGGTCTGCTGTAGGAGTCTGGTATGTTTCTTTTGTCACTGGAGTTTCACCTTACATAGGTCCACAGCTGACCAATGCATCAAAGTTATACAACAATTACTATTTTTTAAGCAAGTCTAAGTTAAGCCAAGATTTATATGAATGCGTAATATCTGAAGTTATCATCTTTATAGTATATAATTCACTACTACAACATTTTTTTGCAATACTAATAACCTTTACTTTCAAATTTTTAGTAATTACTTTTCTGCTATAGCAAAAATAGACCAAAGAGGCACTTGGATTTTTGGAATTATCTCAGGAATCGAAGCATTAAATAAAACTAAAGATTTAGAAATGCTACACCAATCTGGCCACAGAGCTTGAATAAAGTTATTCATTTCTTTTCAAAACAGGGAGATTACTTCACATTCATATACCATATGCGTCCAATGAGCTATTTCAGAATCATATCACCAGCATTTAATTCTATTTGAATTGTACATAATTTTGTTAGGAGTGACAAAAACTCTGTGTAAAAATTTCCAAGTGAAAATTTTCCAATAAAGATGTAGTTTTATCTGTAGATTTTAGTATTCTTTAGAGAAGTCTTCGGCATTCATTTTTGATGAGTAGTTTCAATAGGAATTGTCTAAATATGTGAAATCTAACTTAAGAATTGTATACATCTGTGACAAATGATTTTTCATTGATTACTGATATTTATTACGAATTCCAATCATTTGGGGAACTATTTCTTATCTAGGTTAAAGATCTTATTTACCTCTGTGTTCACAAAGTCTCTAAATATTTGTAAAATAAACCAGTTCTCAATCTTGATTGTATTTAAACCTTAAATTTTCAATGGTATATTTCAGTACCATGGCGGTACAGTGGTTAGCATTGTTGCCTCACAGCAAGAGGTTCTCTGGTTCTATCCTCGGCTGGGGTGCCTTCTGTGTGGAGTCTGCATGTCCGCCTTGTGGTCCCGAGGGTTTCCCCCCACATCCCAAAGACATGCTGTAGGTGGATTGGACACTCTAAATTGGCCCTAGGTGTGAGTGCGTGCGTGTGTGCCTTCTGTGGAAGGTTGGGTGCTGGGCTGGCAACTCAACACTAAACTCCACTGCCAATCATGAGTAGACATGTGGATCCGCTGTGGCGACCCCTAACCGGGAAAAGCCGAAAGAAGAAGATATCATTACCATTTAAGAATTGATGCCAATAAATTAAATTACTTTGCTGTTTCAATACTAGCATTTTCTTGAAGTTATGCGTTTCTGAACAATCATTTGTATATGAATTGGAAACACAGAAAATATTAAGTCTTTAATACAATGGTTAGAATATGTGAACTTTTGGAAAGAGGAAATGATGTTCTTTAAATACAGAATTTGAGAAGAGGGTGTAATATTATTTAAGCAAAAATCTTTTAATAACCACATAAAACTATTCGGTACTATTTGTTTATGACTGGTTGCAATATATTTATTTTATTTATTGATTTTATTTTACATTTGTTGACTGGGATAGTCTGACTGGATGCATGTCCATTTTCAACAGAGGCCCGGGGAGAAAAGCTCCATGGAATAACAAATCATAACATGTCACATATTACAAGTAACAAATATATTATTTACAGAGATTAGATGGGCAGACAATACAAATTACATATAGAATATTTTTAGTGATTAGAAGAGCAAACATAACAAATCATCAGGTAGTGTTATTCAGCGAGAGAATCGGATAAAATTACATAGTAGGCTACCTAGCAGATTTACAAATTCCAGAGACAGGTTAACCCAGGCTTGATACAGTGACATAGCCAGTTTGTTCCTAGGTGGTGTTTGCAGCTAGTTTTGAAATGATCAAGTGAAGAGAGTAATTTATTTACTAATAATATTTCTTGATGTATCTGTTTCCATTTTGAATCATAAAATGAACTGGGAATCCTATTCCACCATTACCCCAACCTTTTCTATGCCAATCAAAGGAAACTCTTGGTGTATTAGAATGCCAAAAAAATGTAAGTAGAATATTATTTAACTTCATCAATTTTTTGGTGGAGATGGTACTAAAGCTTGTAAAACAAATAATGTTTTAGAGAGAATTACCATCTTGAGCATTAATCGTTCTTCCATGGTAAATGGGAATTTGTTCCAATTTGTGACTAAACTTAAAATTTTATCAACAACCTGTTAAAAGTTTACTTGGATTATTTCTTTACTATTTGATTGCTATTCCAATTGAAGTTAGAATATTTTTGAAGGAATTATTAATAATGTATTTGTTTTATGATTAAATCTTAAGTTTGAGATTTCTTCAATCTGACTCATAGAATTTATATGTTCTAATGAATTTTCTATATTTCCTAATGTTAGTAAATATCATCAGCAAAGAGTTGAATCTTTAGTTTGAAATTTTCTTTTATTTTGATACCATTAATGTTTTTACTGGCTCTAATACTATTAGCAAAGGGTTCTATAGATAATGCAAAAAGTAAAGGTGACCATGGACAGCCTTGTTTTGTGTCTTTTTGCAATTTAAAATCAGAAAGAAAATAACCTATTTTAACATAAGTACAAGAGTTATTGTATAACTTAGAAATGCAATTAGCTCAGGTGAGAAATTATAAGTGTTTTAAACAGGTACAACCAATTAACTGAGTCAAAAGCCTTATCTAAATCAAAACTAATGACAGAAAAGTTACTTTTTATTTTTATTTGCATAGTCTGTTAATATATGTATTCTTATTATATCATCCTGTACTTGTGTATTTAAAATAAACCTAGTTTGATCATTGTTAGTTTAGGTAAAAGTAGATTAATTATGTTAGCTAAAATGGACATGAACATCTTATAGTCCACTTTTAAAAGTGAAATGGGTCTGTATGATGAACACTTTTGTAGGATCCTGATGTAGTTTAAAAACAGGTGATATAAGGGAATATTTCCATGATGAGGGGACTTCAGCCATTTTTATTTCCCTATAGACTATATCTAATTGAATCATCC
Source organism: Protopterus annectens (assembly GCF_019279795.1). Classification (NCBI taxonomy): domain Eukaryota; kingdom Metazoa; phylum Chordata; order Ceratodontiformes; family Protopteridae; genus Protopterus; species Protopterus annectens. The sequence goes on along the minus strand of NC_056745.1, from coordinate 1,563,083,393 downwards.
AGTAGTATTCTATATAGTTCTGGTATAAGACCATCTAAGCCCAGCGCCTCATTTTTTTAGCTTTTTTATTTGATCTTTTATTTCTGTTACAGTGAATGGTCTATTAATTGTTTTGTACACTGTTAAAAAGTTTGACTATATCATTATCCTAGTTATTTGTATTATTTATATTTTCATAAAATATTTTAAAGCCCTCAAGAATACCTTTAATGTTCTATTTCAATTTTGTATTTTAATGTGAAAATTGATACTTATGTTTTAAAACCAATAAAAACATTTAACAAAAATATACCTTTAATATCTGTTCTTTCTTTTTATATGTGTTAAAATTTCTTTGATACAATATCGTTTATTCATTTTCTTTGATCTAACAGCAAGTTTATGGAAGCTTAAGGGTTTACTGAATATGCACAAAGTTTAAAATTTTCCAGGTTTACTGAAACTTTATGATTTAGAATTTCAACATATTTTTTTTTAAGTTCAGACTGACTGAATGTCATCTGGTTTAAGATTTAACTTTAGTGCATCTATTTTGGCCCGTAGTGGATTCAAGTCTTTGTCCCAGTCTCTTGTTTTAGTAACATGCCAGCCTGTAACATTTCCATTTAAGTAAGCCTTTAGTGAATTCCACAGGACAATGTCAGTTACTTCACCATTCATATTAATTTCTAGGAAATTAACATACCAATCTATGAATCCTTTTATTTTAAGAATGCACATCGGTAATCTCCTGTGATGAATTAGACTGTCAGATTTTAACATAATATTAAAGATTATAGCATTATGGTCTGATAATGGACCTGAAACTACTGAAACTTCTCTGATATGTGCTAAAGATTAACAACAATGTTATCAATATTTATGTTCAATATCTATATTTAGCTTTAAAGTCAGAACCTGCTAAAAACCAAATCATTCTTTAATGAAAGTTTATTTATATCTTTATTAAGTAAATATGTTTCTTGTAGAAATACTAGTTGTGCTTTATGTAACTAAGTATTTGAACAGATTCCCCCTCTTTACTGGATTATTCAATCCATTAATAGTAACAGATATGCATTTGAAATCAGACATTTATATGAGAGAAAAAAAAAACAAGTATAATGAAATTGCATTTATGTACAGAACTTATTATATATATATTTTATATAACAATATGAAATCTTTAGCTATGGACAAATCTTTTGAAACAAATAATTACCTAATGATAAAAACCTAAAACATTCTACCATGGAATAACACATTCATAAGTTTGTTGAAAAATACAAACTACCTCTCAAACTCTCCATTAGACTAACATAGCTTAGCACGTGCTTCTGGTTCATACTAATGTGTTTCCTCTTTTTAGTATGCTTCACCTTAAAAAAAGCCAGTCAGTAAGTTATGAATATGAAAAATTAAACAAATGTTCAGAATCTTTATTATAAGTTGAGCAAACTGAATATTTCTAACATCATCTTTCCCTGTACCTCACATGATCTCCCTGGTCTACTATAGACAGGAAGTCAGTTATTTTCATATTTATTAATTTATAGGTCAGATGATTTTATATTTTTTTCTATTTATTGCATGTAAAGTTGTTCATAAGATCATAAGTTCATAAATTAGTACCAGGCTGTCCTTGTGAATCATTGTAAGCCCAGTCAATTACCTTGTGAGAATTAAACCCTGCACTTTGTGCTCATCAGGTGAACACATTAAGCACTATGCAATCTCTCGCCCTTGTAGACATATTTATATTCTTTAACTATATCCATATTTAGTACTCCTGATTCTAATTAAGCTGCTTCAAGCTGGTACTCATGACAAGGGTTTGCAAACGAACAGTTTATCAGCTACAATTCATACAAAAACATTCACGAGGGATTCCAAGCCACCTCCACTTTATACACCAATCCCTCAAACCCTTCTGAACCACTAAAAACATCAAAAAATTTTAAAATATGTTAACCATTAAAAAGCTATTGTATTTAAACACATAACATTTAAATGATTCAGTAAATACTATGTTTAATATAAAGCATATTGTCATTTTTTTAAAGGAGACATAGCATACAAACTTGCATTAAAATAATGACAGTTGTGTGATCCACTTTAACTTGTACACTTGTGTGAATGTTACTCTAATTGTTTGATAACATTCCAATAATGATTTTTATATACAGTAGATATAAAAAGGTTACACACCCCTGTTAAAATGCCAGGTTTTTGAGATATATATATAAAAAAAGAGACCACAATAAATCATTTCAAAACTTTTCCCACCTTTAATGTGACCTATGACCTGTACAATTCAATTGAAAAACAACAAATCTGTTAGGGAAAAAATATAAAAAATAAAAAATGTACAATAAGCTGGTTTCAACAGTGTGCACACCCTTAAACTAATACTTTGTTGAAGCACATTTTGATTTAATTACAGCATTCAGTCTTCTTGGGTAGGAGTCTATCAACATGACACATCTCGTCTTGGCAAATATTTGCCCACTCTTCCATGCGAAAGTGCTACAAATCTGTCAGACTGTGAGGACATCTCTTGTGCACAGCCCTCTTCAGGTCACCACACAGATTTTCTATTGAATTTAGGACTGGGCTCTGGCTGGGCCATTCCAAAACTTTTTCTTCTAGTGAAGCCATTCTTTTGTTGATGTGGATGTATGCTTGGGGTCATTGTCATGTTGAAAGGTGAAATTCCTCTTCATCTTCAGCTTTCTAGCAGGAGCCTGAAGGTTTTGGGCCAAAAGTTACTTGTATTTGGAACTGTTCATAATTCCCTCCACCTTGACTAAAGCCCCCGTTCAAGCTGAAGAAAAGCAACCCAAAAGCATGATACTGCCACCACCATGCTTCACCATGGGGATAGTGTTCTTTTGGTGATGCAAAGTGTTGTTTTTGCACCAAAAGTACCTTTTGGAATTGTGGCCAAAAAGTTCAACTTTGGTCTCATCAGACCATAACACATTTTCCCACATGCTTTTGAGAGTCTTGATGTATTGTTTTGCAAAATATAGCCAGGCCTGGATGTTTTTGTGTGTAAGAAAATGCTTCAGTCTTGCAACCCTACCCCATAGCCCAGATATATAGAGAATACAGGATATTGCTATGACATGTAGTACACAACCAGTAATTGCCAGAAATTCGTGCAGCTCCTTCAGTGTTGCTGTAGGTCTCTTGGCAGCCTCCCTGACCAGTTTTCGTCTAGTCTTCTCATCAATTTTGGAGGGACGTCCAGTTCTTTGCAATGTCACTGTTGTCCCATACTTTCTCCAATTTTTGATGACTGTCTTCACTGTGTTCCATGGTATATCCAATGCTGCGGAAATTTTTTTGTACCCTTCTCCTGACTGATACCTTTCAACAATGAGATCCCTTTGATGCTTTGCAAGCGCTCTGTGAACCATTGCTTTTGCTGTAGCAGGCAACTGAGTAAATGTCAGGAAAATCCTACTAGGCAGCTGAACTTTATCTGGGGTTAATCAGAATCTCTAATTGATGGCAGGTGTGTACCCAAGAAGACTGAATTCTGTAATTAAATCAAAACATGCTTCAAAGTATTACTTTCTGTATGTAAGAAACTATTTTTTATACTCTGTTTACAGCATAATATAACTTTCCTTGGTGCTACTGCATATCAAGTATACTGTTAGTAGCAAGCATTCAGAACTATGTATTAACGGACAGCAGTTTAGAATGCAATTCACGGTCTTGCTTACTATCAAACTTGTATTCTTTGACATCTTAGCATACGATTCAAAATATTATGATTTACTTTTAGACAGGAAGACAATCTGGACAGTTCTTAGCATTTTTGAACTCCCGCAGCATCACAAAAGTGCTCCAAGTTGTTTCGAGCTGCTTTTCAATGATAAGGGCTTTAAAAATGAAAAATCCATCAGTCGCAATTCACTTAATATGCTCACAGATGAATCCAAGTTATCTTCACACCGCACATCAATCCCTCAAAACCCTCCAAACCACCAAAAAAAAAAAAAAAAAAAATCTCAAAGTAGCCCAACCACTAAAAAGCCATTGCACTCAAAGAAACAACAATAAATGATTCAGCAACACTATTTGTACGAGATGTTTAATAAAAAGCAGACTTGTCATTTTTTAAAGGAGGCATAGCATATAAACTTGCATTAAAAGAATAATAGTTATGCGTGATCCATGTTTAACTTGTAAAAGTGTGAGTGTTACTCTGTCATTCTGATAGTAACTTTTATATATGTAAAAATCTATTTTTGTTATACTTTGTTTATAATACAGCAGGTCTTTCCTGGGTGCTATTGCAGGTCAAGTAAACCATCAGTAGCACACTACTAGACCATTTTTAGAACAAAGAATGTAACTCAACATGCCTCTTTCGTGTCATTTGTTGCATTTTATATTATATTTAATAGTACATTACTCGACTATGCCAAGATATCAGAAAGTGTGCCACCTAACATAACTTTCATCAGAATATTGATTAACTTTTAATAAGAAAAATAGCTAACTAACTGAAAATAAGTGGCTTTAATTTCACATAAAGCTAAAAGAATGAAACTAACATTTTAAAAAGGGAACTAGTAACCATTTTAAGTAGGGAAATTAACTAACTAAATGATTTTCCTTGTAAAAGTAATGTGCAGCACCTGTTTAAGTATTCAAGTCATCATCTTCATCTTCTTTCGGCTGTTCCCGTTAGGGATCGCCACAGCGGATCATCTGTTTCCCTTTCTTCCTGTCCTCTGCATCATGCTCTTTCACACCAATCGCCTGCATGTCCTCTCTCACCACATCCATAAACCTCATCTTAGGCCTTCCTCTTTTCCTCTTACCTGGCAGCTCCATCCTTAGCATCCTTTTCCCAATATACCCAGCATCCCTCCTCAGCACATGTCCAAACCAACACAATCTCGCCTCTCTTGCTTTGTCTCCAAACTGTCCAACCTAAGCTGACCCTCTAATATACTGATTCCTAATCCTGTCCATCCTAGTCACACCCAGTGCAAATCTTAACATCTTTAACTCTGCCACATCCAGCTCTGACTCCTGCCTTTTCGACAATGCTACCGTCTCCAACCCATATAACATAGCTGGTCTCACTACCCTCTTGTAGACCTTCCCTTTCACTCTTATTGGTACCAGTCTGTCACAAATCACTCCTGACACTCTTCTCCACCCATTCCACCCTGCCTGTACTCTCTTCTTCACCTCTCTTCCACACTCACCATTACTCTGAACTGTTGATCCCAAGTACTTAAACTCATCCACCTTTACCAACTCTACTCCCTGCATCCTTACCATTCCTCTACCCTCCCTCTCATTTACACACATATATTCTGTTTTAGCCCTGCTGACCTTCATTCCTCTCCTCTCTAAAGCATATCTCCACCTCTCCAGGGTCTCCTCAACCTGGTCCCTACTCTCATTACATATCACAATGTCATCTGCAAACATCATAGTCCACGGGGCCTCCTGTCCAATCTCATCTGTGAACCTGTCCATCACCACTGCAAAGAAGAAAGGGCTCAGAGCTGATCCTTGATGTAATCCCACCTCCACCTTAAACATATCGGTCACTCCCACCGCAGAGCTCAACAATGTCACACTACCCTTGTACATAATCCTGTACCACTCTTGCATACTTCTCTGCCACTCCCGACTTCCTCATACAATACCACAACTCCTCTCTAGGCACCTTGTCATATGCTTTCTTTAAGTCCACAAAGACACAATGCAACTCCTTCTGACCATCTCTGTATTTCTCCAACAACACTCTGAGCAAATATTGCATCTGTAGTGCTCTTTCCTGGCATGAAACCATACTGCTGATCACTAATCATCACCTCCCTTCTTAGCCTAGCTTCCACTACTCTTTCCCATAACTTCAAACTGTGACTGATCAATTTTATCCCTCTGTAGTTACTGCTGCTCTACACATCACCCTTATTCTTAAAGATAGGTACCAAAACACTTTTTCTCCACTCCTCAGGCATCCTCTGACTTTCCAAAATTTCATTAAACAATCTGGTTAAAAATTCCACTGCCATTTCTCCTAAGCACCTCCATGCTTCCACTGGTATGTCATCTGGGCCAACAGCCTTTCCATTCTTCATCCTCTTCATAGCTGTCCTTACTTCCTCCTTACTAATCTGCTTCACTTCCTGATTCACTATCCCCACATCATTCAACCTTCTCTCTCTCTCTCTCTCTCATTCTCTTTATTCATCAACCCTTCAAAATACTCTTTCCATCTACTCAGCGCACTCTCCTCACTTGTGAGTACGTTTCCGCTCACGGTCCTTTATCACCCTTACCTGCTGCACATCTTTCCCAGCTCTGTCCCTCTGTCTAGCCAATCGGTACAGGTCCTTTTCTCCCTCTTTAGTGTCCAATCTCTCATACAACTCTCTATATGCCTTATCCTTAGCCTTCGCCACCTCTCTCTTTGCCATGCGCCTCATCTCCTTATAATTATGTCTACTTTCTTCATCTCTGACAATCCCACTTCTTCGTCAGCCTCTTCCTCTGTATACTCTCCTGTACTTCCTCATTCCACCACCATGTCTCCTTGTCCTCCTTCCTCTTGTCCAGATGTCACACCAAGCACCTTCCTAGCAGTCTCCCTTACTAGCTCTGCTGTAGTTACCCAGCTATTCGGTAACTCTTCATTGCCTCCCAGTGCCTGCCTTAACTCTTCCCTGAACTCCACCTCACAATCACCCTTTTTTAACTTCCACCATTTAATCCTTGGCACTGCTTTCACACTCCTCCTCCACTTCTTGATCACCAACATCATCCTGCATATAGCATATAATATATTTATAAGTATTCAAGTACTTATTTAAATTGATAAGAATTTATAACCACAAAATACATCGAATTTCATTTGTCCTTCACTTTTTTTACCGTTTTCATTTTTTTTATTAACCAACCATCTCTTGTTGCATGTCTCTTCAAAGAAATTTACAGATTCCAGTCCATGTCTTCAGTTTTTTCCTAGGATTTTATTTTTCTGTAAAAAAGTCCATTGCATCTTCCAAGGTGTTAGTCTTCTTTCCTTCTGGAAGGTGAATCCTTATTTTTACTGGAAACAAGATTTGTGCTTTAATACTGTTTTTCTTTAAACTTTTAACAGGTGGCACACATGCTTTTCTCTAGAATAGTCATTGTCAAATCTTACATAGTATTTTTCTTTAATTTTACCTGGATAATTAATCCATGCAGCTTTTAGGACTAAATCCTTATCTTTACTTGAGAAACATCTTACAATCACTGACCTTGGTGAAGGTGTTTTTTTTTTTTTTTTTTAAGATGTTAGAAAGTGATCTATGTGCCCTTTCAATGTCAAAGGAAAAAGCTTCAGGCAGGTTTAAAGCTTTAGGCAGCCAGGTATTAAGGAGCTAAATCATACGGTCTTCCTCTTCTTTTTCAGGAATCCCATAAATCCTGATGTTATTCATTCTAGATCTATTCAAAAAGTCTTCTATTTTATCCTGCAATAAGTTGTTTTGTTTCAGAAGAAATTCAGTGTTGTTCTCATTTTCAAGCAATCTTCCATCAAAAATCACACATTGTCTCTTCTACACTTGAAATTTGTGATGATTGTCGTTTAAGAGATTCACACAGCACTTCAACTTATTTTTTACATTCTTCTTTAAGTGGTCCATTTTGCTTTCTGATTTAGCTATCTTTACAGATAACTCACTGATATTACTTTGTATAGCATGCATGTTTTGAAATAGTACTTTCCTGTACACTGGGCTTAGAGTGTCTCATTCCGAGACAGTTCTTTCTAGTTTTCTACAGGAGAAAGCAGTTAAGAGTTTCAAACTTTTTTTTTGTAGTAAATCTCAGCAGATGTTCAACTATAAATCCATCAAGTTTGAAATATTCTATTTGGGTTTTTTAGTAAATAACGTGTCACAGATGTTAAAATGAAGCAGAGTAAAAAAAAAAAAAAGTGCTGTTAACTGCCTCGAGTATAGAAAATATTTGATATTCAAAAAAAATATGAAAGAAGTGCTGAAGATTAGAACAAAAATGCAGAAGACTTTCAGTTTATTAAGAGTCGGTTTTCTGATGCACGGCTTATGGTATAAGAATCATTGAGAGTACCCCTTACTACTGACTTATACATACCCTTGATAACATTTAATGCCATTTATGTTACCAGTTTCAGAAATAACAGGTTTGCAAGTAATGTATTTATGACAAGGGACAGTGCCCTTATGTAGGGATATAATCCCTGGTGCCGAAAGTGGTGGTCCAATAAATCTCTTGTGAACAATCTAACCATAAATACCCTTGGTCTTTTCTATACGAAGATACAGAGAATGAAAGGAAACATTTTTTTATTTAAGGAATCTTTTGTTATTATATGCTAAACTTTCTTTACAGTCTGCATTACACGACTAGAAACGGTCAAAATCATACTCAATACATATATTTCTTTCCTTACTAATTTATATTTTACTACTCGAAAAGTCTGACTGGGTAGGAGCCCATTTTCAGCGGAGGCTCTGGGAGAAAAGTTCCAAAGTATTACAAAACATTTTAAGAATAATACTTTTACAGACATTAAAAATACAAGAAAACAAATAAAGTTTAAATAATGATACCAAATTAAACATAATATGAAAACATTGGTTAAGACTAGATACAAATTATATGAAAATGATTTACCAGTTAGAGAAAGTTTAGCCTGTTATAGAGAATTTAAACATAAATTAGTATAATACAAACAGGAATTGCAATACGAAGTGAGAGAACCGTAAGTTTATGGTATATTTAAAGAGAAACCCAGGGGAGAGAAATCGACAGAAGTAAGGAAGTGAGTGAAGAATGGAGAATAAGATTAAGCTAAGAATTGGTAATATTAGTATAGGAAATTTATTTCTATTTTACCTGTTTGTTGACCCGGTAAGCCCACTGCATATAGTCTCTTTTCAGGGACACTGCAGGAGTACTGTCTAAGTGACTTGCTCAGTTACACAGCAGGCAAATGGGATTGAAAGGAATCAAATCTTAAATCTTTAGCTACACGAAGCAGGTCACGAACAAATGCAGAGCCTTAATCCTCTGTGGTAACTGCCTTCCTCAAACTTGTCTTATAGTGTCATAGGCTCATAGACAAAATAGGTTATTAGTCTAAAGACTATTGCATACCTAGCTAATAACCAGAGGTCGGAATCTAATCCTCTACCTTCTATCTCTGAGATAAAGACCTTAATCACTATGCCAATCCAACCCCAACAAAATCAAACCCTGTACCACAGAAAATACAGCTCAAAGCTTTAACCCTCTACACCAACTGCCACATACACATTTTCCTAAAGAGCGGTACCTTGGTTAAAGCAGAATGGAAAGGGCCATCATCCAGGCAGGTACAAAGGTTGTTTTTACCCATCCCATCTCTTTGGGCATCAGCTTTCCCTGGAGCCTACTGCATACCTACTGGTTTATCCATCCTCCAGCCATTGGTCATCTGAACTTGACAGCCCCAGGGCTCACACCATCAACCCTTTTCTGCAGCCTACAGCCTACACAGCAGCTCATCAATCCCCTCTCACTGTCAGTCCAGAATCTAATCTAATGGTTCACAGGAAAGCAGTCACACAGATAAACCAAGGCATTTTTCTCTTCTTAAACCCTGTCCCAGGTGGCGGAGAGCACAACCATCAATTAGAGTGCCTATTAAATCTTTCCTTTGCATGTATGTGCTCTCAGACATGTGCAGTGATGCCTACCTACACTTTACAGTTAAGAGCCAAGCCAATAACCCAAGTCTTAGACTTCTTTCCATAGCTTGCAAGCCTCTTGTACCTTGGTGGCAGACTCAGATTACTGGAACTACCATTCCTTCAACCCAGGACGAGTGAGCTCCAACAGGCTACTAATTCCTATCCACTCCTGCCCAGTTCCTCCAAAGCCCTACAGATGAGGCTTTATCCCTCTATCTAAACCATACAGCAAGGGGAAACAGTTTATTCTTCTCCCTAGAGATGGTCCCATAAATGAAAAGTTCTAAATATGGCACAAAGAGAAAAGATGCTGCACTAGTGACAATTTTTTTCCATTCACATACAATATGATAAATTACTGGGACTCACTTCTGGTCCTGTGTAGCTAGGCTCATCGTGAAACATGTAAAAATCATTTTAATGCAGCTATCATATTTTAACAAATCATCATGGTAAAACATCTCAGTGAACTCATGGTCTAGTAAGCCCAAAACAAGGAGAACCTTCAACACTGGCACACTAGAAAATGTTGAAACTGCGTCAATATAAGACAAGAGTTAAAGGCTCAGACATACGCTTAAGCAAACCACTCAACTACTCCCTGTGTAGAAGAGTGCTCCGATGTAGCCCTTTACACAACCACTGCACCAAGTTCTGCATGCCATAGTTTGTTCAGCAAACACATTAGAGACTGTTTTCCTGTGCCAACCACAGGCACTGTTGGATGTTTCATGACAACAAGTACATCTCAAAAATTGTCATGAATGGCATTCATAATCGGTTAGCAATTTGGTATTATGACAGCGCAGAAGGTATTTATTTAAGGTAGTGATTTCAATGTTTATGCCGTCCGTATTCCAAAAAGTGGCACAGACTATTTCTCTGCCCAAATGACTTGATAATGCTAGCCATACTAAACTCGTAATGTAAAAGCCTTCTGTTAGTAGAAATTATTCACTTTATGCATTTAAAATACAGCAATTTCAGAGCTTACATTCCAAACAAATAAAGGCCTAGCTTTTAATCTTGATGTATAGAATCAGGGGCAAATCTGAGAAAAATCAGAGACGAAAGTCCCAAATCAGGACAGTTTTAAAGGCTAAAAGTACTCATGTAGGAAACTGACAGCTTAAGATCATTTTCTGAATAGGCACGATGCAAATGTAATGTTTGGCATTATTTAATAATAGCAGCCACTATTTTTTCACAGATGTCACAAATTTTACGAAACAGATCAAAACAGCAAAGCAAAACCGGGGCAACTGTGAGGTATGCAAACAGATGGCAGTTTTCTGTCCATAAACTTATAAGTCATGTAACTTCATAACTAAAGTTATATTTATACACAGCACCATTTAGAGCAAAAAAAATCATCATCATCATCTACACTACTTAGCTTCAGATCAAATCTGCTCCTGCCAAATCCAATGCAATCAATGTGAAATTGAATTTCCACTGTTTAGGTTCTTTGCTGTTAATGTTACATATGTGAATGGTTAGCAATCTTTTTTTTTTTTCTGTAAGGAAACTATTTCTGCCATTCACACATATATATAGGTTCATAGGTGTTTACTGGGCAAATGACCACAAGGGCCTTTTTAAGCCTAGCCATGCATCCCAAATCTCTGACAAGTTCTTTTACCCTTGATAAGTGTAAACAGGGGTTTGGGAGATGAACCATTTACAGGTTACCTGTGTCCATTAGAGACATAGGTGCCAAACCAGGGAGGAATTTCTGGCTTCCCATCCAATTGCCCAAGTTACACGAACTGGGTTAGGGAGGAACTCTGTTTCAAACAGATGGGAAGATAGATGCGGTAGTCTCTGGGATACATACCTCTCAAACCAGCAGGACTTATTTATATCACAAGCGAGGTTTAAGTCTTTAGAACAGGTAATTCTGGTGCTGTTTGTTTTGTGGATATGCAGGTGGTCCAAATCAGAGTGGGGTCTGACCATGCCTGCCACGCACAGATCTCCTCTCAAAAGCCTGCAGGAGACAGAATACAGGGATAGGGCCTTGAGGCAGTCTGCATAGGACATTTTCCTTATGCCCTGTAGTATTTTAGTGAGGAAGCTCTGTGATGTTCCAGTTGTTGGATATGCCTGGTTAGATGCATACCAAAGGGGCATTTTTGTGTGTGTGTGTATATATATATATATATATAGATACACACATACATTTATTTACACATTTTTTTATATTTGTTTACTGGAAGCCTGGGAAGAAAAGTTCCAACATATGGAATTCTCTGGTAACATATAGCAGCATTACATAAAAAACTTCATGAAAACTATTCACAGTGGTACTTGTATAACATACAGAATGCGCAGTTAAGATTAGCAGCATTACATAGAAAGTGAGGATAAATAAAGCAGCAACAATCAGCAATGGGTGCAGTTAAGCAATAGTACATAAGGTCAGATGTATTATATGCATTTGGTCATATGAAGAGTCCAGTGAAGAAAACTAAGAAAGCAGACACAAGCATTTTTATCTTTTCTAAAGACTAAACTATATATATTTTTTGTATGGACATATGCATTTCATGCGTTATAATCCACTTATTTGTACAATGTTCAAAATTCAAACTTTTGATTTGGTAAAATTTCTAGACAATCAAATCTAAGTGATATGATTCTGAAAGCCAACAGGCTGAGAGATCTACAGCCCAAGTCCTTTTCCTAACTGCTCATGCAGTGAGATTCTTTCCCAGGGAAAAGTCAGAGGCCTACATATTCTGAATTTATACAAGGCAGCATATCTATGTAAATGGCTTTACTTTTAACTCGGTGATTACAATGGGAACGGTGACCAACTTTAAGAAAAGCAGCAAGACAGTCCCCATATCAGATGAACACAGGAACCAACCAGACAAGCAATGATGAAACAATAGCATCTTAAAATATCTGCAAATCTCCATTTATCAAGGCATCATGAAAGATTATACAAACTTTCTTAAAAAGTTAAGTTTCAGCACACCAGCTCTTGGATGCACAATGGCATACAGGTCTTTAATAATGCAGTTAGGTCAATATATAGGACTCCACCAGCTATATATATGTTTCAAGTAAAAACTGTATTTACTTTTTCAGAAGAATGTTTACAATGAGATCATCCTGTTTCATGGCAATCAGTTAAAAACAGAATCAGACTCATCTGGACACAAATATGCAAGTATTTTGATGCAGTCTTGGAACACAGGCAGATTAACAAAGGAGGCAGTACTATAAATAGATAAAATACTCTCAGAAAAACATACTTATTTAAATGTAGCTTTATGGGATTTTTTCAGTTACTAAATTGCTGATGGAAGGTACCATCTTACATAGAGTGATTTTAAAACTATAGTGCCAAATGCTGATGGATGTTACCTCTGAACATACTAACATTTAAGTGCAATTGGGCTATTCCCTAGAATGTATAGGCAAGGACTCAGTAATAATGCATACATACTGTTATGCATTTACATCATTCAACAGTATTCAATTCCCGGCTCCGTGTATAATTATTCACCTATGTTAGTCCTTAGTCCACCTGGATGGTAGCCTTGTAATCCTTAAAACCAAGAAATTATAAGCTATCCTAACAGCTTTTCTGAATCATGTGATTTATCTCCACAACTAAAAACAGAGTTTCTAATGGTCATTTATGTTTACTTGCTATGAATATTAACTACAAGAAAATAGCACAGACATCAGATAATTGATATATGCATTATCCAGGGGTCTGTAATTAATAACCAACTGCTTTACAAGCAGGAGAAAAGATCTGGCTTAACAGGGGTCCCCTGCCTTCCTCCACACACAAATCCTTGTGTGCTGATTACAGTAATTACTCAGCGTACTAATCACATGGATAACCCTCCCCTCTTCATAAGGTTCAAATCTGTTCACAAAGAAAGATGCTTTGTCTGAGCCCCATACTATGTCTGTAGACAGATGGCATTGAATAAAAATCTGTCAATTCACAATTTTTTTATGCTAGTGAAATACATCTGGATGTATTTTGCAAATTCTTGGGCTGAAAAACTCACACTGTACACACATCCATCATCTCTCACTATGCATTAAGGAAGTACCATCTCTGTTTTTGAAGGGGTAGAAAGTTAGAGATAGAAATGAACTTTTTACATACAAGGTATTACATTATCATCCCTGCTCCAGAAATATAAATACAACTTCAAGAAGACTTTCTAGCCAGTTAACTTGTCTATACTTCCAGGTCACCTGAGATAAACAATCTTCTGACAATAGCAGCAAGTATAAACTGAAGGATTATTACAGTAATTGACAGCTCATTAAGTCTGACACAGCAAGGCAGATAAGCAAACAACCAATACCTGCATGACTCTAAAACAATAAAGATAACTACGGACTAGGAAGCAGAACTAGGACAATGATGAGCATGATTTCTTCAAGGCCAGCTTCTATGAAATACACTGGAAAGCTTAAAATATGACTTAAAATTTCAACAGGCTATAGTGGTAGCAATTCACAAATGGGATTACTTCCGACCTAAACAATGTTAGACCCATTAACCTGATCAGTATTTTATGCAAAATCACAGAGACTCACAATGGAGCTTATCTAAAACGACATAATTTTCTTAAGAGCAGATCATGCGTTTTGAAACTTATGACACTTTTTTGAATCTTCTGGCACTTTGAGGAGGCAAAAGCAGTACTTGGTGAAGGACTCAGATTATACATATTGCTTATCTTGACCTTGTTAAGGCTTTTAACACTATTCTATACAAGGAAATAATTCACAAAATTAAAAGCATTAAATGTCTATCCATGTGTAATAGAGTGGGTAAAATTCTGGTTAAACAACAGAATGCAACAAAACAGGATAGGGGGTTACCTACCTGTTCTGACAGGGTTTTGTACGAGGGCAACTTCTCTTATGGCTATTCATAGAAATGAAAGTGGGAAATGGACTATGGATAACCAAATATGGGATGACTGTTGCAAAACTAATAATTTCTTCAATAAAATATGCACAACCTCTTCAAGATGGTCTATAATAAAAATCATACCCCAAGCACTAGTAATAACCTCACCATTAAAGTCAGTAAATGGAGTACCACGAGATATGGCAAAAAAGACAAATTATTACTTTAAAATAATTGGTCAAATGCTGTGAATCCTACAGCAGCAGCATTTTTAAAACCCAGCACTGCTATATTTTTTTATTTGAAGAGCTTGTTGACATATTTTATTATTAAATGTCAGTACAGATCTCATTTCTGTTGTCCTTAACCAGAAGATAACCACTGTGGCTCCTGAAATACTTGGTGGTTAAAGGAATTCTGAAAACCTATACTCCTCTTTTGGGCTGTCAACCTTTACGTTAGCAAGATGATGATGTAGGTACCTCATAATGCAAAGAAAAAAATATAAGCTCTATGGAATGGGCGTGATCTCCCATCTGCCACCATACTAGGAATGCCCCACCACAATATCAGTCTTGTGGTTCAGAGGGATAAAGCATGACAAAAGACTGAGTAGCGACTCAGATGTCTGACTGAGCTGGCAGGGAAGATGAGTGTGGTCATCCTGAGTGGCAGACACTGGGCTCTAGTGGAAGCTTTGACTCAATGCTGTATTAAGTGCGTGGGATGGTCAAGGAGACAAACTAGGCACATCCTCAAAGGTCATACCTCATTGTCCACTTAGCCTAACGTGATTATGTCCGTACTTTGTTGGGTCATAGGGCTAGCTACTGACTTTTACCTCTGGCAGCCATCATACAATTTAAAGCTCCCAATGCTGTGTTTTATCTCCCTATGTGCTGTGTGATACATCACTCCCTGGGCATTGCTAAAGAGCATCACAAGGTACTAGATTACGTTCATGGTGTGGAGTGAGCATAATGGAGCACTCCAGGGATTTACTCAACATCCCCCTTTGAAAAATAAAGGAAATTCAGCATGAAGTTACTCATTGTCAAGAGCTTAAAAAAAGCTTGCAAATATTTTTAAACACCTTTATTTAAATTATCACTTAAGAAAAAAGCAAACACATACAGAAAACAAACCACATTGATATTTTTTCAATTTACATACATTATACATTACATATCTTTTTTGTTCCTTGTAACTATCAGACAAACATTACATAAATTGATGAATTCCTGCCTTCCCTTAAGCCGCACTCCTCCAGAACATTATTATGCATCTATTGTTCCCACAATTTCAATTTCTATGTACTTTCGCTCCTTCCCTTTAATAAAAAGGTCCATCTTCCAATTGTTTCATCATATTAAATACTTCAAATAGAGTTGGTTTAGACTTTTATTTCCATTTTGCAGTAATTGCTGTTGTGGCAGAGTTCAACCTGAGGCCTTACTACATCTAGGGAATTCAGATCCTGTGCCCCAGCTCAAAAAGAATCATTTCATTAGTTGCACCCATTTGCTCACCCAGTATACCTGACAGAGTACTCTGTGGGACATTTTTAAAATTTGCCACCACATTTACACTCCCAAAACATATGCTCCCAGGTACTTCTTTCTTCCCCAACACATCCAACATTTACTGTCTGAGGAAAAATTATTTGAAGTCTGCTTAGGGTATACAATACCTTTGCAAACACTTCAAGCAAAGATCCTAAACTCTCTGGACTTGTTCCATACTTGACAGGCGTGCAGGTGTCCTTCCATTGTTCTCTTATAAGTTGCTTTTCAAGTCTCTATGAAAGTCATGTTGATTATAAAAACATGACTGCAAGGCTTCTGGAAGCATATCAGTTACTACATAATGGAAACCAACTATAATGAAAGTGCTGAATATTGTAGATAAAAAAACTAAGTATGATCTTTAGAAAACAGAATAAATAAATTAAATAAACAAATGGAATTTCTGGGAAGAATACATGCAGAATACTATTCAAGAGGGGAGTGAAATTTAAGGCAGGGCAGGAACCAAGCAGTTTATGTAAAGCTGTTAAACTATACACTACATGAAAATAAAGGAAATGTTAGTCTAGTTTGTTTTCTATTACTGTATATGTTTCCTATGCCACTTAAAATATATATATATATATATAATGTTTAAAAAATTTACTTCGTTTGCAAGACAGGATGGGAGCACAGCATGCCTGTCCTAGTCCTCTTCAGCAGATAACTACAGTTTGACATGGACTAAAGATGAAATCAATGTCATTAGTGTTTAATGAAAGTAAAGGTCCACTTCTGAGAAAGGAATGCCTCTTGCTGTATCAACTCTTCATCTTTAACTCTTTTTGCTGGAAAGCACTGTTCACCCCTTTTAGCAGCAGTCGTAGACTGGAATATATGCCTCCAGTGACACTAAGTTATTAATCTACCCTGTGCTCAGTGACCCTCTTATTTGAACATTTATCACTCATTCTCCAATTCTTAATCTGCTGAGAATAGACCAAGTTCCTGGGTTAAGAGTGACACTGGTATGATCATCTGTGGCAGACTTGCAGAATATCGCATTTGTACATACATTTGCAATTGGAATGCTGCCATATGTAAAGCCCATAACTGGCACAGACTTCTCACTAAATAGCTGTAAGTAGGCACGAAAAATAAAGGCAAAGGGTTCTTTAATTATTTGGGCCAAAATATACCACACTATGTGTCTATTATGATCATTAAGAATCAAGAAACGGCAGCTGGTCACCGGACTATAAAGGAAAACTAGTCCAAAGTTAATAGTGTCGTTATCTCCTTTGAAATAGCCAGATGCTGTGTTAAGAAAAGGAGACTTAGTCTGGAAGGGCACGTTTAATTCAAGTGAGCTTTATGCTTTGTGTTGGTTTGCTAAACATACATGTACTGACTACGAATGGTAATTTGCTGCTCAGTTATGCTGACTGAGCTGCTGCAACTCCAGTGGCCAGCACTGCGCTACAGATCAGTGATATAAACCTGGACAAGCAAGGCTCCTCAACTTCAAAGACGTGAATTCCACAAATGTATTAGGAATTAAATACTTTGAAAGATTTACTGCTGCTTTACTTTCAATCTGATTTACAAGTAGGAATTAAAAAAAAAAAAAAAAAACGAGAAGAAAATACAAGATGTGTGCTGTTATGACAGCCCACATAAGTATATACACTTCCAAATCAATGCAAAGGACACTTAGCAATGACTTTTTTTTTAATCAAGGCCAGTGTGTTACATGTTAGTCATGATCATCAACTGCAAAGCAATAAAGTTTAAGCTCAGCTGGAGTAAAATCAGTACCAATTGTTTGCTGGTGTTTCTGACAGCACAGATTTTAAAAGCAAAATGCTACATACATTGCCTTCCTTATGATCAGCTTTTATTCCTCAGAATCATGTAAAATCAGTTTCAGTTTGTTAGTACTTCTGACAGGCTTATGAAAACAATACATTTTTTCATTCAAAAGCATACTCTTACAACTTAAATCTGCGGCAAGTGTTTGCATTACAATTCTTGTCATAAATGCTAGCAATACAATTTATTATCAAGGCATGACGCTGTATGTTGCTTCACCATGATCATAAACTGTAAAACAAAAACGTTTCACCTGACCTTAGATAATATCAATACCATTTTCCAGCACTTCTGAGAGTGCTTGTGAAAACATTAACCTTTTTTAAATTATGACCAAAATTATGTATGTTGCTTCCATACAATCATTTTAAAATTATATTTGGTTGCTTTTACATAATTGTAACCTAAAAAATAAGTATATTTCAGCTCATCTCAGGCAAAAGTAATGGTCTAACCTGGCCTTGCTCTACTTGTCTGCAATACGTTTTCCTCTGGCGAACTATACATAACCTAGAAGGACAGATTGAACCAGGTCTTTAAATCTCAGGCTACCATATCTAGTCTGCAAAGGGTGGTAGGAACTGGTCCCTCCTTATTTGTTTATATACCACATCACTGTGGTGCTGTGCTTACTAGCAGAGCACCAGGAGTCCGAAGATGATTCAGAGATTTAACAGCAATTGTTAGAGCTATAATTTCTTTGATATTTATGTGCTTTAATTTGTCTTGCTTGTTCCAAAGGCTCTAGACTTTCACTTCCCTTGGACACAGCTTCCAAAGTAAAGTCTGAAGCTGTGGTTACAGACTGAATACAGTCTGGAAAGGAAAAATGAGACTGGGGCCAAGAGAAAATGGATTCATTCACCAGACCAAGTCCTTTTTCACAAACCTGTAAACTGAATTTTGAAATGAAAGGGGGTGCTGGTGTTAGGTCCAAACTGCTTTTACAAACCATTGAATACTTCTCATGTGAAATCTGTCCAAAGGAGTTAAAAAAAAAAAAATAGTAAAGACCATGAAACCTAGAATTCTGGGAAATTTCCTGGCAGATGCTAAAGTCTGGATGGGAAATATCTGAAACTTTACCTTATAATATTCCACTTTGCCCTGAGCAGAAAAGTCACTATGAGGGATGTGTCCACTAGACATCCCACAAAGTCACTATGAGGGATGTGTCCACTAGACATCCCACAAACACCACCCTGTGAGGTGGGATGACAGAAGATTTTCCTATACTCAGCCAAAAACCCAGAGTGAGAAAAAGCTTTTTTTTTTTTTTTTTTTTTTTTTTTTTTTTTTTTTAAACAAACTGTTGAGATGTTGGCAAACCAAAGGGCAAAGCAGAAACCTGAATGTGTATACCACACACAGTCAATGTAAAAAGGGTCTGAATTCTTTAAAAATTGGAATGTGATGCAAAGGTTTAGAAAGGCAGGCCTACAACAGATCTCCAGGTTCCTTCTTTCTTGGGAACTAGAAATACTATTGAATAAAATCATTGCTCTTTTAGTCCTGGAGGAACAGGTTCTACAACTCCCTGATATGGTATCTTATCTACAATAAGAGGACATGGGGAGGTTTTATTAGCTGGATGAAGAGAAGTCTCGTGAAAAAGAGTAAGGAAATCACACACTGTCTGGTTTAGCCTTTGTGCGAGTCTCAGTACCCATGTGCCTGAAGTTATACGGTGCCACAGACAAATGTCAAGCCACAGACTTGGGAAAGCTTTGCAGGACTGCCAGTGTGGGGAGGGCAAAGCACATGAAGGGGCATACAAGTCAGACTATTTTTCTTAGATTGTCCTTGGGTTTGGGAGGACATTCCTTTTTTTCTTTGAACCTCCCACATATTGCTTTTTGAAATTTTGTTTGTGCTTTGCTGGGAATGTTTATTCTGTTTTCTGAAAAAGAAACAAACTGGAAGAAAGGTTTCTATTATATTTTGGCATGAAGTGCTGAAAATGTGGGTTACTCCCTGAATTAACTTTCCCCTTGACTGCAAACATTTATGGATCTCAGCAGAGAGAGGATCAAATAACACTAAGGGAGCATTCAGGATCTCAGTTTTAACAGCCCTGGCAAACTCTTGAGAAAGTAGCCAGGCAAATCTTACCACTGACTCAGTGACAGCTGCTTTAGAAATAGCATCAGCAAAGTCAAAAACACATTTTCATGAATGCACAATTACCCAAGTCACAGGGGTTACTAATGAATTCAGATACCTTAGTCTCTGAAGAAGGGAGCTCAGCAATTAACTTTCTCATACTGTCAAAGGAAGCCAGCAGAAAGATGTGAATCTGATAACGTTAGTGGAAGAAGTATAAACTTTCTTCCCAACCTATCAAGGCTTCTCCCAGTTTGTCAGAATGAGTAAGGCTAGTTGCTCTAAGGAGTTGAGCAGAAGCTAATTTTCACAGAGAAATTACTGCAGAATCTGACCTGAAACAAGCTGTCCTTTCTGTCAACAGTATCAGAAAAGTACAACTCTTCAGGATGGGAATCAGAAAAGTAAGTCCCATAATAGGGAGTGGGGAATTTAAGAAACATTCTTAATTCTAAATCCTATCCCCTCAGGCTGGGGAATGAAATCTGAGAGAAGAATGTTTTCCTTTTTATTGACGGAAAGATTTATCATGTAA
Source organism: Protopterus annectens (assembly GCF_019279795.1). NCBI lineage: Eukaryota > Metazoa > Chordata > Ceratodontiformes > Protopteridae > Protopterus > Protopterus annectens. Next base: position 1,563,062,753 of record NC_056745.1, on the reverse strand, counting down.
AAACTGAAAGATTAGCAAAGCTCAGCCAATCTTTCTTATCTGCTTTTTGAGAAGATAACCTTGTGTTTCCCTTTTCCTGGGACACTCTCCCAGAACAAGAGCGACTTGAAGGACGGTCCCCTTCACGGAAATTAAGTTTAACAGAGTGGCTTAGTGTCCTTTCCCGATGCAGGCAAAACTGGTTCTCTATTACCCAACAAGGATATCCAAACAGCCACATAGAATGTGCCTGCATCCTGGTCTTTAGTGGCTTCCCTTGAAACAGCACCAGAGGTACAGCTGGCCCAGTCTTTGGCAAGACGTCTGACATAGCTTACGCCCTGCAATAGCAATGCAATAATGAACATCTAACAACAAAAAAAAAAAACAAAGGGGAATAAGAAACTCCCCATGGTAACCTGATGTCAAGATTGAACCTCAGATTGTAAAACTATTAGAAAGGAATGACAACTACTATGACATTCAGTCATGAAGACTGCTAATTTTAAATGGTACTGGCTGTTAATAAAGCAGCTACTAGAAAAAAAAATAGAAATCAAATTCTAAGCCAACCATAAATTAAGTACTCAATACTGTAAAGGAGATAAAACAAATTAGATGTGGTATCTTTATGGGGGGGGGGGGGGGGGGATTATAAAGAAAAAAAAAAGAAATTTGTGGGAACAATATATGCACAATAATGTTCAGGAGGAGGAGTGACACTTAAGGGAAGGCACGACTTGAAACACTTTTCTTTTATTAGCTTACAAATCAGCATGATTATTTTACTACAAACATTTTGATACTATCTACTACTCAGTAATGTTATTACCTTTATACTGATAATTTCATGCTTCAGCGATGTTCTGCAATATGCACCAATGTGACTTTTTATAACTTAGTACACGTTATATTTTTTGTGATATTTCCTGTTAATTCAGTTTTAACAAATTTCAGTATTTTTGTACATGTTTCTTGTTTAAATTTTGTTATATTGTACTTCCACTATTTATTGGAGCTTTTCTCCCTGGCCCTCCACTGAAAATAGGCATTGTACCCAGTTGGACTGTCCTGATGAAAGAATGCAAATAAATAATTTTATATAATGTTGGATTAAATGATAATTATGTACAACACACAAAGCTAATAAAATGTTTGCAATGGTTTGTTTTCTTTTCTAGAGCTGTACAAGTACCCATGTTCAAAATGTGCGAAGTTAATAAAGAGAAGCCAAGCTATCCAGTGTGAATCACTACATGTCAAACCAAAACAAAAATGTACTGCAGAAATTAAAGATGAGACAAAATTTAATGGAAAGATAAAGCAATTTCATTCTACTGAACTTCCACAGAATATAATACAATTCAATATAACCATGTTTAAATAATCCAACTTATAGACCACATGATCAAAACCTGCCAGTCACATTGGAGTAAAGAAATGAGTTAAAAAAATTTAATACACTAAACATGATTTAAAGATACAAACCTATAAAATAGTAAACTAATTGATATCACATTCTCTCAAGTTATACAAACATATAATGCTTATTTTTAAAACACACTGACAATGCAAATCAAATATTAAAAAAAACATTCATAAAATCCATTGATATATCCAATATATTCAAATTCCAAAGTAGTATAGGCCGTAACAGAACATTAATAATTACACTAAAATTATAACTTAGTTGATCTCAATTTAAGAACATTGGTGATGGACACATGGTCATTTAAATCAGGTTTGACAGTAGCATTTAATAACTGCCACATTAATTCCCAGTATTCTATTTTTTTTTCCCAAGCCAAACCCCTAGGATCTATACATACTTTTTCCTAAAATAAAAAATAAAAATCTTTTAAAACTGTTTACCTGCTAATGTATGTTTACATAATGCATTATTTAAATTATTTAGTTTATATACCAGCAGTATTCATAAACATGACTTTTAACTTTCATAAATAGTATTACATTTTGAGGAAATCACTTATCTTTCCATTAAGTTAGTAAGGGTGTTAAAAAATAATCATGAAGCTCATCTTTGAGTCATTTGAATAATAATCACAGTATATTTCATTGATGAAAAGGTTGAATAATCATGAAGCTCATCTTTGAGTCAACTGAATAAAATCACAGTATAATTCAGTGTTGAAAGAGTAGATTAGTTGCACTGCAGGAATGTGGCATGGGCTTGACACTTGCCCACTGATAAAACAGCTGACACTGTTGCTGTTCACTATAAATGTTTCATTAGTGGTAATGAGAAAAAAAGAAAGAAATAACCTAATTAAACAGGCTTCTTCTAAAAAGAATGCAGACAGAAGGTGACAGAAAAAGAAGGGATCAGAGCTACAACTACCTATGGGGCATAACATCAACAGATCTTTGCTGTTATGGTCAGCCCCCAAAATGCTGCTACAGAAAACGTACTATAAGAAGCTGGTGTCTGGCAGCTAGAGCCCATATATGTGATCTCATGACAAATATGCTGCTATTGAAAATATGGATAATGTAATGTGGTTATCATCTACGAACATCATTTGCTTTTACTTTTCATTACTCCTCCTGAAACTTTTTTACAATGCTAAAGAAAATAAATCAGCACTGCTTTCAAAAAGAAGTGCGTGTAAAAGACAAATGCAGCTGTCTTTCATATCTATAATTATACTAGCATGCAGTACACTGTAAACAGTGCTTAAGTATGTGATGCATGAAACAGCAGGTAACCGGCACTCTGCATTCTGTAAATAAGTTTACTTTGTACAACAGCATTCCCTAACATAGCAACAAAATGAAAACTTTGCATGTCACACTACCAACACTTCACCTAAACCATTGCAGGATACAAGTGTGTGAATTATTTATTTGCTACAATACCAAAAAAAAAAAAATTTAAATGTAAAGAATTTTGTTCTTATAAATATTAAGCCATACACTATTCTTCCAGATTTTGCTTAGCATTTGCATCTGTCAGCCTCACCTCCAGCAGCCTAAATATTCCCTGTACACAGCACCTGCTGTTTTGCTCCCTGCAGGAGCTCCTGATACAGTGGAAACTTTGCAGCCAGTGGCATAAATACTCAAGGGAGTGAGTTCTCAACAAAGCAAACAGCATCTGCCAGAAGCAGTGGAGGTGGGGTGAGGATGAATATCACACCTGAAAGCAAAGTATTTAAAATAATGTATATATAAAAAAACTCCACTACCATTCCTGAGACTGAAATACAGATTCGTGATTATAATAAACTGAGAAACTGTTCTTACATTTTGGTATGAGGTACATAAGCAACAAATATCTACAAACTCGGTTCAAATTAATACACAATTTGCTTGCTTCTGTATGTGATTTAATTTGCAATTATTAAGTTAACAGAAAAGGCATATAAATCGCTATTTCTGGTTACAACTCAACAGTGCACCTAAAATTCTGGCACAAGTGGATCAGTGGAGATGCACATTACAGCATGGTTTTAGTAGAGGGCCATCACTGGGTTGCACAGACAAATATTTCACAGAAAAGCATAACATTTCAAATTGTGGGAAACACACTTAAGAAGTGAAAGTGTCAGAAATATACAATGAAACAGTCTGTTGATTTGGTACATACACAACAACCATTTTAGTGGAAATCAGAAGTACTTTTATAAGGAGAGTTCCAAGATGATGGCAGTCGCATTTCTTTTAAAATCTAAAGTGGGCAGAAAGTGTGCACACCTCTTCTGGAAATAATGCCTCAGATTCTCCAAGTACTGAAAGACCAAGTTTAAGAATTTCAAGGAGTCTCCAAGTTAGAGGGGGATCTAATCTTAAGGTCAGTGACTGGTCTCAATAAAACCAATTAGGGTGATTAGAATCTGCAAGTCAGTGCCAGAATGATCTGTCCTTTAATTGAGACCTAGGGTAGTAGAAATACACTTTTCAACCATTTAGGAATTCCAAAGGACAATAAAGAATATTTTTCACACACTGGCTGGCTACAAGCTCAAAAAACATGCTCAGGCAAATGCATATAATGTTTGCATTTTCAGGCTTTATGATTTTTCCCACCCGAAAACTTGGAAGGCTGGTTCTGATAAATCAACTCTCTACTGTAGTTGGTTTGAGCAAACCAAGTCGGGTGACCAGTCCTTAAGGCTGGAGTAAACTAGTCAGTGAGTGGTTTGACTTTATCATGCTCTGGCAACAAGTTAAAGAATTTCAGGGCCCTTAAGTTGTAGTAGTCTAGTCTTCTACGTGTTAGTGAATGGCCTGAGTAAAGCTGCCTTTATTTTAAAGATAATGCAGAAATGAAAAAAAAATATGAACTTTTCAAAGAAGCAGCCATGTTAAAAGGCCGCTATGCCAAGCAAACCTGTAAATGCAGTCATATACTCACGTAGCAAACTCTTAAATGCAGTCATTTACTTCACAATTAGTTCTTTACCAAGGCACTAGATCCAGCTGCTGTAATGGTGGCGATATCATAATTTCATAGTTAAGTGCTAGGTTAGCTGCCCTTCTGGGCCATTTTAAGTACAGTCAATTTCCCTTTTAAGGTAAGAAACAAACCTTGTACTTTGCGTCTAGGAGGTAAGCCACTTAACCATTATGCAAACCCCCAACATCATACACAGTTTCAAATTTAATAGACCATTGCTGAGATTCTCTCTTCAAGATGAATTACTGAAATAAGACACCCAAAGACTACAATTAAAAGACCTTCAGTTTTTTTTTCAATCAGCTTTTTACCCATTCTGCCTGCAGATCATCAGACCATCTTTGGCTAAGGACTCATTTCTTTGCCTATATCACCAAGAGTGAGGGTTGTCCAAGAGAAGACATCATTTAAGCAGCTACTGGGTTTGGTTAGAATTCTTTAATTTAGCCCTGTGTGTCTATGCATACTCAGCTGGCTACGGAAGGTGGCAGTGCTGGAAGGTCACTCACTTCCACTGGGGACATGCACCACAATTAATGCCAACAACTTCAAAGCATGACAGGTAAATTCTCCAGTCTCCACCACACAAATCATTCCATGCCCATGTGCCCCTGGGTGAGCAAAACCCACAGTCCTCCAGAATGAGAGAGAAGTGAATGAGCCATGCCTTTTCATTGCTCCCCCTTCTTCCCTGGCTCCTCCAGAGGTGGGGTCAGTAATCAAACCCAGGGCAATATGGCTTGCAAGCCAGGACTCCATCCTTCTGCATCATGGAGTTAGGTTAAATCCAGAGTGCCTCTAATGTTGGCAGTGTTAAAGCTGAAGTCTACGTATGATGAACTTCAGTACATGGGAAAGCCATCCAAACAATATGGATTAAGTATCGTCACAAAGTCCCTAACCTTAGCTGGTGATATAACAAGTGTTGAATGTATCATGATTCAATTTAGTTGCTACTAATTCTAGAGGAGACCATGCCTAACTGCATGAACATTGGAATGCAGGTGGCAGGAAAAATAACTGCTACACAATATATTATGGAAGATTATCATCATCCTGATATATGTGAAGTTCCATAGATGCTAACCAGCTTTGGGATGAGGTGCAGCAATGGACCCAACTATGTAGCACAACTACACCAGCAGGCTGAAATTTGGAGGAATAGGGTCCACAACAATTCATTTCAACAGCAAAGCTGTAAGAAGGGCATAATGAAGGAGGTAGCTGCCTCAATGCAAGCTGCTAGGGGGTGCAGGCAACACTATGGAAGAATTGCTGATCAGTCTGCATAAGCAATGTTCGCTCTATTTTTGTGTGCCACTGTGGTATTTGTGCTGATACTCAGCTGCCTAAAATACTGTATGTGAGTCATGTGACAACACATCCCATACCATGGTCAAAGTCAAAAGTACACAAGGAAATAAATGGAAGCCACAGGATTGTAGATACTTTGTGGTGAATTTAAGGGCTTTTTCCAAATCTTCGGACCCACATGTATACTGCTTTTGTCACCAATGGGTTTCTGATCATTGTATTTATCTTCATATTATGGAGTCTACACATTCTATTTCAAGAATGTGAAACTGCATACAAATGAACCATTTTGTTTTGCCTTAGACAGCATAAACCATTATTTATTTATATGGCTATTGCAGTGGTGTTTCCTGTCATAATGTTAAAACCGCAGCAAGCTCTGAATACTGATGTAAGAAAACTGAAGCAACGTGGGCAAACTCTAAACACTAAAAGTGGAAGCTCACAGCTTCCTTCACCTATCGCCTTCTGTACTGCGCTGCCAGACCACTGGATAACTCTACTTGAAGGAGCCTGAGAAAGAAAGACTGGGCCCAATTTCGATGAATATGAATTATGCTCATTTTCACAATTTAAAACCTTTTAACACAAGATTGACAACATTAACAGTTTTACCTGATTATCACTATTTATGCAGTGGGCTAGCCTTTTCAATGCACTGTGCAATGAAATACTTACAGACCAAATACAAACTACATAACACATTCACACATGCTATGCGTACATTATATATCAAATACTAAAAAGGATGCTGTGAAAATCAGACTCACTTCCACAAAGCACCATACAATAACTCTGGAATGTGGTGCTATGGTATGTTAGGGTGTTATCTTCACACTAACTATACAGTAATTTTTTTTTAATTATAACAACCATATCTCATTAACGTAATGACTTGTACTGCTAAAACAATACAAAACAAAACATTTTATTTTAATGATGTTGGAGTCGTAGCCTTATTTGAATGCAATGTGGCTAAATGATGAAGACAGTAAACGGGATAGTTGTTTGGGGGAGCAGTTACTATGAGGGGTTTTCCTTCTTACCTTATAGTGATCCAGGAATCAATAATAAGTAGAACAGGGAAGGAGACACAGACCTTGTGTTGAAGGGTTTGGTGGGCAAAGCCCTCAGTAAAATAGAGCTTAATCTATACTCCAAAGAAATATTCAGTCAGATTTTCAGCTAGTTTGCACAGTTAGAAAAGTTTATTTTGAACAGATAAATCCACACCTATATGTTTAATATAGTTTATTTTTATTTATTTTATTTTACATTTGTTTACTGGGAAAGTCTGACTGGGCCATTGGCCCATTTTCAGTGGGGGTCCGGGGAGAAAAGCTTCAGTACAAAAGAATTTAACAAATCATCAACTACATTATATACACGTACATGCACAGGTGATGGGATAAAACAAAAAGTATTAAGGACATGGATGGTTCAGATATAAGGTAAACATGAAACAGAAAAAATAATAGTCAATAAATGAGTAACATACAGCAGGGAGAGAACAATCCGAGGGAATATACATAGCATCAATTTATGTTACAACAGCAAATATTAAAGACTGGCAGCCAATACACAAAAACATCTACTCCCGGTCTGTCAAAATAACTAAAACATTTTTTGTGTGTGTATACAGGGGGGCCAGGGCAAGCCTTCTTGTACCCACCACTTCTGCAAATGTATACATACTAATTTCAAGACTGTACAATAGTACAGGAAAGGGTAAGTCACACTTACTTGCATTTCTGTATGATCACACATCAGTATTCTCAAAAACAATGAGACCACACACACACACACACACACACACACACACACTTTAAACAATAACCTCACACAAATTAAAGGCCCACAGTCCACAAAGGTATCACCCATCAAACCAACCCCTCATATACTATAAACGTTAAAAATCAACAACATGAGAAATCAACATTAGTCGAATGTAACTGGAGCAGGGACTTAATGTGCAACTTCACATACTAGCAGGGAACCATATATGAATATACAATATTTAGAACCACCAAATAGCACACTAATAGCATACTCAACAACTAAAATCTAGAAACCACTGTCAGAACAATCCAAATGTAATACTGTTAAGCACTTTCTTCTGTCACTTTGTGGACTTCGAAGGTCTAATCACTAACACCAATTCACAAGTCACATCAGCTACCACTTATATATTTATCATTCTATTTTTTTTAATCTGTATTATATTTATTTTTTATTCTTTATGTAATTATAAAACACAAAATATTCCATGACACGATTCAAAAAAGCCACAGAGCAAAACCACTAATCATTCTCATATAACTGGCATCAAACTAAAAAAAAAAATGAAGAGTCTTTGGCTTAATCATGCTGCTTGGTTACTTATGAACTGATATACGTTTCCAATCTGAATGGTCTCTCAGATACAGTATTTCATTCATAAATGCTAATAGAAAGGTTATCAAGGCCCAAAAAGGTAAACGCATTTGAACTGTAGTAGCCATGGTCTGGAGTAAGTATAAGAAAACAAACCTTTGCTGTTGAATACAACCTCCTTACCATCTACAAGAATAAATTAAACAGTTTTTTGATGAAAAAAGTGCCTGTTTTTGCATTTTAATGTTGTTGCTAAGGACGGACTCCCATTTTTTTCTCAGACATGAAAATCTCAGTCATGATATCATGAAGGGCTTCAACCCACTATGCCTCACTAACTAAATTAATACATCTACTTTTCTGAAATAAAAGCCAATACCAAAGGGCTCTGGCTGACAAAGTTTACAGATGACTGCAAGCTAGGAACAGTTGTTGAATCCCCAAATGACTTGGCCATTCTGCAGGAAGGTTTGTCCCAAACAAATAACTGCTGCCAAAATCATAGACGGAAACTAAATGCCAAAAAATGCATTATTTTATCCTTTGGAAAGTCACCTATATCCCAGGGAACTACCACACTGACAATACACCCCTAAGAGTCACCCCAGTTGTTTGGAATTTGGGAACTTAAGGGGACAGTGACCTCATTTTTGGACAATACGTCTCTGTTGTTTTAAGAAAATCCTTCTATACTGCACAGCTTATAAACAAACAGATTGTGTCTAGATTTAGGGATGTCATTGTCCCCCTTTACTTAACCCTCATTAGGCCAATCACTGAATATAATGGCCTTTTTTGGCATATATCTCTATACACAGGCAACTGGAATGCCCACAGAGAAACCTTACTAAAAGTATAGAAGGCCTAAACAATACGTCCTACATGGACTGACTCAAAGCCCTGTCACTATACTCTCTGTCCTATAGACTCCTAAGATGCATTCTTCAACCAGCAACTAATGGATTTACTGCATATCAGCAAGTCAAATGGTATCAAAAATAGTCAGTCAAGGGATCTCTAACCTCTTCTGTAACATCAACAGAACAATTTGCAGGGGCAGGTATATCTCGCAGAAAGGATACCGCTGCTGTGGAACAAACCAAACTCCTTATCCATATAAAACAAAGTTCATCCCTGTCCATAATCAAGCCCAACTTAGATCTATGGAAGGAAAGCAGAAGGTTTACCCCAGGACAACACTCAGTACCTACTAATGGACATAGGCTGCTCTTAAAATGTTTATCCCCTCAAATTGTCTAGGGTATGATCCCAATTATTCTCATTGGGGTAATACATAATTAGCCATGGAGTGGGTAAGACCAATCTCTAACCAAATGGCATAGGTTAATTCAAGCACAAAAAGGGACATAGACTAGGTGTAAAATGGCCTGCAAGGGCAGCTAGCCTTGTACTTACCTATAAACCTTAAATGTAGAGAATCCAAAAATCAATGCAGTCAAGTAGGAGAGGAATACAGGTGAATACTTTAAGAAAATTCATATTAAATCAATGAATGCAAAAGGAATGTTTCCTAAACAACAACTTTTAAGACTCCAAGAAAAAAAACCTTTGCAGAAAAACAAAATTTAAAATACAACAAACCATAATACAGTAAGACCAAAAATCACAAGGTAATGGAAATATCCAAACCTTAAATGTAGAAAATCCAAAAATCAATGCAGATGAAAATCAGTTAGAAACTCAAAGACCAAGAAGCAGTAGGGAGTATGGGGGAGGGGGGTGATATTGACACAAAGCAGCCCACACTGCACAGACAGGACAGTCTACTTTACATGTGCTTAAAGATAAAGTTTAAAGATGTGAATGTATATTACCAAAACACTTACCACTCTGCCCATTGAATTTCTGAGGTTACGATCACTCAACTTTTATAAAAGTAAATCCTTCAGAGAAGCTTTTCTGTAAGAAATTAACTTTTAAAAATACTGCAAATATCTCAAAGTGAAGCTGAAATGCCCACTGTCACATTCTGTCCAGGTGGATGTTCAGATCACGTTGGTGATGCCTTTTTGGGGCCAATAAAAAAGTGAACTTTCTTTTAGTTGTTAGAAATCATCAGTGCCCCCACAGCCCCCAAAAAGTGAAACAGTGGAGACTTGCAGAGTACTTAACATTTTTACAGTAATTAGTCATTTTCCAAATTAAGTCAACAGTTTGGCAGACAACTAACTGCTAACAACTGTACTTTTTTTTAATTAAAAAAAAAATAAAAAAGTAAGGAGTGCTCCCATAATGTCAGTATGTCCTGACGGATGTACTAATTGAATAAGTACACCAATCAGCATTCAGGCACCAGTTTCCAGTATTCATGTTTTTTTTTTAAATATATTTCTTATAGAAAAGTTTCTCCAAAGGATTTACTTTTATAAAAATTGAGTAATGACAACCACAAAGATTCAATGGGTGGAATGGTAAAGTGTTTAGGTAACATCCATTCGCCGATTTAAACTTGATCTTTAAGGCTGGCTGTGTGGAGTCCCCTGACCCCCTCCTCCTGGTCATATATCTAGTCAGTCTGAACACCTTGAATATCACCTAGGAATGCTCATCAAGTGCATTTCTTAAACAGGTGAACTCAATGAAGTTAGCAGGATTTTTACATGAGCTAGGAGAACTGTATCAGAGATAGAATACGGACTGGTAGCAGAGTGATCACAGGTTGGAACATACAGCAGGGACACCATGGAAGAAGGTTCCTGACCTGTAAGCTACACACCAAGTACATAACATAGACCAGGGATCTACAGACTTCTTCCACACACTAAGCACCTATCTCGTCTGACAACAAAAAAGGTCCATTTACAAGACAAACTAGTCACTTTGTTTTATGTGTTTTATAAATATGACTAAAGTAAATGAGAAGTTATGTACCTACCATAACGTTCCATGTTAGTTGTCTTCTCTCGCCTTCTTTCTTGCTTGATGGGTTCGGAGCCGATCCTCGGCTCCGACTCGGCACTTTGTTAAGCTCGAGAGTCACTTTTACCAGCTCGAGGTAGCCCCATATCCCATGATGCAAGGCAGTAAGTACCCAGATCTCGTTTGTTGTCTATAGGCAATAACACCTAGCATAAAAAACTTCCCAAAAGGAAGAAAGAAAGGCAGAAAAAAACCTGAAGGATGGGTTAGGAAGACCAGAACTGTATGGTCTTAAGAAGTATTCTTCCATGTAGAGAGAAAAAGGTCTGTCCAGGCCAGGGGGAAGGAGGGAGGGTCGCAAGAAAGAAGGCGAGAGAAGACAACTAACATGGAACGTTATGGTAGGTACATAACTTCTCAATGTTAAGTTGTCAATCTCGCCTTCATTCTTGCTTGATGGGACCGCGTCCCTAGCACCTCTATCCTGGGTGGCTCAATGGAACAGACTCTTGAGAACTGTAGAGCCAAAACTGGCTCTATCCCTGGAGGCCAAATCCAATTTGTAATGAGAAACAAAGGTATGAGGAGTGGCCCAAGTGGCTGCTGCACAAATAGTGTCTAATGGAAGTCTAGCCTGAAAGGCTGTGGAAGTGGCTAAGCTTCTGGTTGAATGCGCTTTAGGTTTCGAGCACAGCTGTTTTCCCCTGAGCTGATAGATTTCAGAGATGACAGAAGAAAGCCATCTAGATAAGGTCACTTTTGAGACAGGAAGGCCTTTCTTGTAATCAGCATAAGAAATAAAAAGCTGATCGGATTTCCTGAATTGTTTTGTTCTGTCCAAATAATATCTGAGTTGGCGGTGGACATCAAGATAATGTAATTTTTGTTCCGATTTGTTTGAGTAATTTGGGAAAAATACAGGAAGGTCAATAGACTGATTCAAATTACTCTTTGAGGTGACCTTAGGCAAAAAGGTCGGATTAGTTCTCAAGGATACCTTGTCTTTGTGGAAGACCAAATAGGGGGGACGAACAGAGAGAGCATGAAGTTCAGACACTCTCCTAGCTGAGGTAATAGCAACCAGGAAGAGTGTTTTCCATGAAAGAAATTTCAGGGAACATGAAACAGCTGGCTCGAAGGGAGGAAGAATCAAGGATGTCAGCACTAAATGTAGGTCCCATTGAGGAGGAGGACTCCTGACTGGAGGTTTCAGGAGAAAGATTCCTTTTAAGAAGGCTTTACAAAGCCTGTGGGACATAATGTTGTGATCTGCGAACCCGACGTGAAAGTTCAAGATAGCAGCCAACTGAACTTTGACCGTGGAAGAAGAAGAGCCCGCGTGAAAGATTTCCGCTAAGAAATCCAAAACTGCTTGAACTGGAGCAGTAAAAGGATCAATATTTTTAGCTTTTGCCCAACAAGAAAAGCGTTTCCATTTGCTGGTATAAATCCTTCTAGTAGAGGATTTTAGGGAAGCCACTATGATATCCCTAGCAGGATTAGAGATCATAGGAAGCCTGGCTAAGGAAGGAAGTGGAGCAACCATGCTGTGAGGTTGAGAGAAGGGACAGACCGGTGCAGCTGACCCGATTGGTGAATCAGAAGGTCTGGTACTGGGTCCAGATGCCACGGCTGCACCAAAAGGTGACGATGGAGGAACGGAAACCAAATTTGTCGAGGCCAATAGGGAGCAATGAGAATCATTTTGGCTCTCAAAACGGTGGCTTTCTGGAGAACTTGTGGAATCAGCGGAAAGGGAGGAAAGGCATAAAGAAGTCCCTGGGGCCAATCCTGGGTTAGAGTGTCTCTGGGGGGATGGCCTGGCAGTGGGAAGAGAGAAAAGAAGTCTGGGCATTTGCTGTTTTGGGGAGTAGCAAAAAGATCGCAACATGGGCGGCCCCATTCTAGAAAAATCTCTTCCACTATAGATTGTTTGAGAGACCACTCGTAAGGCATGAGAATAGCTCTGCTCAATCTGTCCGCTAGAATGTTGGTTTTCCCAGGGATATGCGTTGCTACCAGAAACCGATGAGAGGAGATCGCCCATTGCCAAAGTCTGAGAGCTTCTCGACACAAGGGGTAGGACTTGGTTCCGCCCTGTTTGTTGATATACCATACTACAGACATGTTGTCTGTGTGAACTGCAATTGTTCCCAAGGGAAGAAAGTCGTTGAGGGCTTGCAACGTTAAAAGCACTGCTCTCATCTCTAGGACATTTATGTGCAGGTGGTATTCGAACGGTTGTCAAGTCCTATGAACCATCCTGCCCTGATAATGACCCCCCCCACCCGATCAGGGAGGCGTCCGTAGTGACAGTGGCTACCAGGGCCGGGGATACAAAGGGTCTGCCTTGGTGAATCTGGGGAGAAGTAATCCACCATGAAAGATGATTCTTGCAAATTTGTGTCACCAGAAGTTGGTGACGCATTGGAAGTTGTTTGTAAGACCACTGAGTGAACAACATCCACTGAAGCAGACGCATGTAGAAGCGGGCCAGGGGAAGAAGGGTAATGGCCGTAGCCATGAGGCCCAACACCTTCAGAACCATTCTGGCTTGCACCTTTTTGCTGGCAAGGATGATCCTCACGTGACTTTGTATATCTGAGATTCTTTGGTCTGTGAGGGTTGCTGACATCTGAGCAGTGTAAGTTTGCGCCTATGAAGGTAATAGACTGGCAGGGCAATAAGGAGGATTTTTCGTAGTTGATCGAAATTCCCAATTGAGTGCAGAGATTTAATGTGTAATCCCTGGCTTGAAGAAGTTGATGCCTGGTGGTGGCTGAAAGGAGCCAGTCGTCGAGATACGGAAACACCTGGAATCCTTGACGTCTCAGGTGAGCCGTGACCACTGCCATACATTTGGTGAACACTCTGGGGGCTGTAGTGAGACCAAAGGGCAGGGCTCTGAATTGAAAATGACTGGACCCTAGCCGAAAGCGGAGAAACCTTCTGGAGCGTCTGTGAATTTTTGTGTGATAGTACGCGTCCTGAAGATCTATTGAGCACATCCAGTTGTCCTTCTCTAGGAAGGGCAAAATTAAAATTGACTGAAGAGTGACCATTCGAAATCTTGTCTTTCTCACAGACTTGAGTCTGCTGAGATCCAATATTGGTCTCCAGTCTCCCGTCTTTTTGGGGACCAAAAAGAATCTTGAGTAGATTCCGGGCTCTGAATGGTCTGTTGTAACTGGCTGAATGGCTCTTTTTTGTAGAAGCTTTAATACTTCTAACTCTGCAACTTCCCTTAGACCGAGTGGTACATCTGGAAGGGAATTTGTGTGAGAGAAGGGACTTTCCTCGAAAGGAATTTTGTAACCCTCGGATATAATCGACTGTACCCATCTGTCTTGAGTGAGGAAACGCCACACTTCTGGGTACAGCGATAGTCTTCCCCCGACTGCCTCCAAGGATGGACAGTCGGGCAACATCTCAGGGATGCTGGAAGGGCTTGTCAGAGAGAGGCTCTCTGCTTCCCTGGTTCTGTGGACCCCCTCTGCCTCTAGAGCGGCGTCTGTTATTATTACCCCCTCTGCCTCTAGGGGTAAACTGACCACGTGTATCCGTCGTGACTCCTTGGGATTTGCGGAACCACATCTTTCCACCCTTCTGTCCTTTGGGGTAAGGTCTAGAAGGGGTGGAAAAACGGACCCCTACGGCAGAAACAGTCTTGCCGTCCTGTTCACACCTGGTCAATGTATCCTTCACTTGAGGGCCGAACAAAGCTGACCCATCAAAGGGAGAGTTTGTGAAGGACGCCTTAAAGGGATCTGCAAAATTACAGAGCCGCATCCAGGATTGACGTCTAAGAGCCTCCCCTGTACCTGCGGCTCTACTCGCTCCATCTGCTGCATATGATATCAGTCGCATGGAGGAGTTAGCTATAGAATTAAGGATTCCTAGCTGAGAAGCAATTTTCTCTTGAGCCCCTGCAGCCGTAGGATCCTGTACTACTTCTCCTAGTTCCTTAAGGATGTCCCTTTGGAGTCTGGTGAAGTGACATAAGTAGTTCAGCGAGCGCATAGCAAAGGTCGCTGAAGAGAACATCCGCTTGCCATACCTATGCATGGTCCTAGAATCCTTATTAGGAGGATGGATTGGTACGGAAGGATCTGCAAATTCCTTCTTAGTGGCAGCTGCCACCACCATGGCATCAACAGGGACACCTTTCGTAAGGAATTGCTTTTCCGAAGGGGCAGTAATAAATTTAGACGGCCTCCTAGGAACTGGCTCTACAGAGTCAGGAGCAGCCCAAGCCTTTCGAGCAATAACCTCCATAAGGGGGTCGAAAGGCGGAGACACCCAGGAGGTGGAGGGCCGAGATCCAAACGCCTCTAGGTATACCGACTCATCCTCAGAGTGATTTGTGGAGGGCCAGTTTCCCCTCTGTTTTAGGAGTTCTAGGATGTCTGAGAAGGAGACATCCTCAGAGGGGGATCTTGGGGATCCCTCCGACTCATCTAAGTCGGTATCTGAAGTGATAGACTCAGGGGAGTCCAGGTGCTTCCTCTTACAAGTCCTTTTGCGCGGAGGATCTCCTGACTGATCAGGAGAATCCTCGGAAGAGGGGGTTATTTCCAGTGGGGAAACCTGAGGCGGTGGATCTCTGGGTCCGGGAGCAAGAGAGATGGAAGAGATATCGACAGGCACTGTAGAGGGAGGAGCTAAGGGAATGGACTGCTGGCTGAGCCCAGTGGCCAGCACACTCTTCATCACCTCGAAGGCCCCCCTCCCAGGGAGGTCCGAGAGAACCCGTTCCGAAGAAACCGGGACTCCAGGGCCCACTGAAAGGGAAGGCTCTGAGGCAGATGTCGGAGCAGAGCTCACCAAGGCCGAGGCTCCAAGGGGAAGAGCGGGGTTGGACAAGGGTCCGATGCCACTCACCCCCTCGGAGGAGACCAGGGAAGCCCGACCACCGAATCCCTTCAAGGAAGGTCTTGAAGAGGAGATAAGAGTAGATGCCGAAGGTGCAGAAGGGGGGGGTATCCACCCCTCAGCCATAGCAGTAACTATCCCCGAAGACTCCAGCTCCAAACTCTGAGGTAGAGTCGAAGGAGGAGAGGGTGTGGACTAATAGTCGTCTGTTGAGACGGACTATGCAGCATCTGGGCCAGTGCCTGTGATTTCAATAATCTACTTACCACCCTCTCTAAATCATGGTCTGAAAGCCTGGATGACCTAGATGATCGGCTCCGATGGCTCCGCTCCGAGAGGAGAGGTGAGGCCAGAGCCGAGAGTATCGGTTCCAAGGAAGGGGACCTGGACCTCTTCCTCGAAGGAACCATCGGAGCCGAAGAAACCACAGATCCAGTCGGAGCCGAGGACTTTTCGGCTCCGCATGAAAGTCTCGATGCATCGGCTCCAGCCGGAGCCGATACAGACATAACAGTAACGGTGTCGGAGCCGGTCGGAGCCGACACCGAAGCCTGAGCCACATGGTGGTCGGAGCCAGTCGGAGCTGACACCGATGTGACCATAACAGTATCGGCACAGATAGCCATCGGTGCCGAAGATTTTTGCAAGACAGGATCGGCTCCAGCCGGAGCCGAGGCCACCGGCTTAGATACAGAAGCCTGGGCCTTAGAAGACTTAGAAGTCTTGCTCGGAGCCGATTTGGCCGGAGAGCCCTCCGGTTTAAGGAGACCCCTTAAAATCATCTTATTTCTCCTCTCCTGCAGGACTCTCTGGCTAAAGGAATGACAAATTGCACAGGAGTCCTGCAGGTGGAGAGGTCCCAGGCAATATAAACAAGAAGTGTGACCGTCTGTCAGAGACATCTTCTGACAGCACGAGTCACACTTCTTAAAGCCTGAGACCCTTTCTTTGGACATAGTTGCAGAAAACACACACACAACACAGTCCCAAAGAACAAGTTATCCCAAAAAAAATATTGAGAACTAACCTCTCACACACACACACACACACACACACACCCTGACAAGGGGGGGGATGGGAGGGGAGAAGGCCTGACTAAAAAAATTAAAGAGTGAGGGAAACTTTAGTCAGAAAAGGGCTTAATATAAACTAAAAACGTTAAATATAAAGTTTAAAGTGAAAAGGGGGCTAAGATAGTTTTATATAAAACACTTACCAGGAGCTGGCAAAAGGAGGACCTCATCAGCGAAGCGGCAAACGAGATCTGGGTACTTACCGCCTTGCATCATGGGATATGGGGCTGCCTCGAGCTGGTAAAAGTGACTCTCGAGCTTAGCAAAGTGCCGAGTCAGAGCAAAGGATCGGCTCCGAACCCATCAAGCAAGAATGAAGGCGAGCATCTATATTTACTAGCAGCACATTTCGATGTAGATATTATATTTTCAGGAAATTCATAAGTAACAAGTACCAGATAGAAATTTTGCCATTTTATTTAACCACAGACATTTTGCCAGTATATCTAAATACTGTAACAATATCTCATCAAAAGTGCATACTGCAAATGGATCACATTTTATAAAAATGCATACGATACTGACTAACAGCATTACTGGTATAGAAATAACTAAACACAAATATTTCAGATTAAAATTCCTATTAATTACATGTCTGTCTTCTTAAAATACAGCATTAGTGCTACTACTTGGTCTTTTCCGGTACAGTCCTGCACTTACTTACCAGATTAACTGAAGCAGCTGAGTAACTCACTCTCTCAGGCCCAGCCTATGAGTTCTGCATGCAGAAGCTTAAGCCCCAGTGTGTACTGTACAGATTAACGTACTGAAAAACTATTACTCCCAGACTGCAACACTCACGAAGAATGGTGTCAACAAAGGAATGTTTCTGCCCCTCAGACACAACATTCTCCATATGCCTGTGTGCAACATTTGCAGAAAAGCAGCACTAAGGGGACGAACATAGAAAATTAAAAATGAAAAGTAAAGATGTGTTCAGCTACCAACAGTGTTGTGTTATAGGTATGCAGACTCAGAATGCTGGTTTTAGCTTTTGCACAAGATTAGTTCTTAATAACAAAATAAATAGGTTTGCACTTTTAATGTTATCGCTAGTGCGTAGACAAGCAGGTCATGTGTGTGGCAATCTCATCAAGTTAGTGCAGACACAGATGCACAGCTTAGGAACAGTGCATAGCAAGCAGTATTAGTAATCATATAAGCATTCGTAATAGCAATGCCAGTCAGTTGGTGTTTGTTTTGAACTGTAGCAGGGAGTTAGACCAGCTATTTTTACAGTTTAGCAAAGGTGTTTTACATCGTTTGACAAACAGCCATTATGTGGATACATAATAGCTCTCTGCTTAGCCTGAAGACCTCATGTTTTTAAGTGTAAATGACAGTGAACTGGAGCACGAAGCTGTAAAAGGCATTTGCTACAGTTTAATAAAGATGTGTTATACAACAATTATATAGCCACACAGTAGTTTTTATAAAGATATACAATAGCTTTTTCCCTAGCCTAAACCCCACCCCCCCATCCTCAAGTTTTATTTATTTATTTAATTTGTTTACATTTGTTGACCGGGAGAGGACTTCCTCTTTGAAGAGGGCACCGAACAACCCACCTTGCTACAGCTCTGGCAACCAGTCACATAGTTCCAAAAACTCCCACTGCAGAATGTAGCCAGCTCATACTCAGTCTGTGTAACAAAACAATGTATCTAGAATTATTAGAAGTACTAGGTCAAAGAATGTAAACTATTATATTTATTTATTGATATTTGATTACTGGGGAAACTCAGCAAAGGTCTACGTATTACAAAACATTTTAAAAACAGTAATTTTACAATCTTCAAAAATAATACAAAAAACATCTACAGTTTAAATAATTATACCAAATTAGACATATGAAAACATTGGGTTAAGAATAGATAGAAGTTAGAAGACTATGTAATATTTAGAGAAATTTGACTCTGTTTAGAGAGAAATTAAAGGTAAGTTAGTATAATACAAACAGGAACTGCAATATGAAGTGAAAGAAAAGCAGGTGTGTGGTATACGGAGAGAGAAAGCAGAGACAGAGAAATGCATAAAAATAAGGAATTGAGTGAAGAAGAAAGAGTAAGGCAGTGTAAGATATGAATACATATTTGCTCACATTCAGGGATATAGTTTATCCTGGTGTTGGGCAGAAACAGAGCCATCCTTTGGCTAGGAAGTCTTTCAGAATGGATTTGAAGGCTGGGAGGGAGGGTACTGACCTGATGGATGGAGACAAGGAGTTCTAGGCCTTAGTAAAACATGGTATAAGTACAGACACTGCCCATCAGATTTGATAGACCATTTGTGTACAGACAGGAGTTCTGTAAAGATTCCATTTGACCAGGGTAGTAACATTCCAGTCAGCTGACTTTAGCAGATCAGGGGAGGTGATGTGTACTAGGCTAACGGCCCTGGAGCTTTTACAAGCCTAGCCCATAGAAGTGACCAGGCATTGTGCTGCCAGACATTAGTTCCCAGTGCCTCTATCAAGTAGAACCACTGGAGTGATCCCACAGGGAGAACATTCTATTCCCCATCCACTCAAAGATTTCTCTTGAAGAGGGGCCAGTGAGGTGTTCTGATAAGAAATAACGTTGATGGAAGACAAAATAAAATGACATCTTCTTAAGCAAGTCACAAAAATATGGACAGCATTCTGATAGATAAGGTCTGTTTAACTCCTTTTTAAAATACAAAGGACTCTGGAGAGAAGAAATAAGTCTGAGTAACTATGCACTGTAGGAAGGTCATCTTACATAACTTGGTCAGTACAGACGTGAAGTGTGCTACAGCTCACATCAGTCTTTCATGATCAAGATCTACAAAATGCTATATAGGAGTTTATTACAATGAAGGACCTTTCAACTTCTACGGCTTCAGAAGTACAAATGCTCTCTAGTCAGGCTTTCAAAAACTTGAGGAGAGGGAAGGGGAAGACTGGAAGGCAAAACACACAAGTTTAAAACCAAAAGTACAGAATGGGTTGGCAAATGCATTTGCCATGACAGGTCACTCCCCAGACTGGTGCCTTGGAACAGAGTTTGAGTTATTTGCTCAAGTTTTAGGATGAACCAAAAAAGGACAGCCAATTACTGAGAAGAAAATAAATTTACAGCACTTTGAAGTACTAGCAAGCATTTCTTGCCAAATTGCTTGTCTGGATTATAGTCAAAAGGTGAGACAAGCTCTTAGAAGTGTTGGATTGTAGTGCTTTATTATGCACTAAATGTATTTTTAGGATACGTTATGTAGTCATTTTTAGTTACTGTATTCTACTGTTACTTTAGAGTTCTTGTATTCTCTGGACTATGGCCAAAAAAGGTCCATTTAGTTTGGCCCATTCACCCATGTAACACATGAATGAATCAATAAATAAAATAATTTGCATTATCTGTCACAGAGTGTAACGCACCTTTTATGAAAGCACTAATATAACACTGCACTGAAATGTTAGAGAGTTTAATGCTTCTAGGCTGAGGGCAAGGATGAAGGAGTTGTAAGATCAGGTTAATGAGGAAGTAATCATTTACATTACCTGGCAAGATTTTACACACACACATTTTAATACAAAAAAAAAACATGCAGTCAGGGTACTGTGGAAGTCTGGGCAATGATTATATACAAACAAGATGATAGGCAATGATCTGGTGCAAATATTAGAGGTTCTGCCTCAAACTGCTTGGTTCTCTAGTTCACTTCCTGGCTATGATGCCTTTTGTGTGAAGTCTGCATGCCTAGCATTTACCTACATACGTTTTTGCCACAGGTTCTGGCTTTCACCCACATCCCAAAGACCTCTAGGTAGGTGCACCGGAGATAGGCTAACCATCTCTAGGCATGTGTGTGTGTGTGTGTGTGTGTGTGTGTGTGTGTGTGTGTGAGGATTCATAGGCGAGTACTAGGCTAGTTGCCCTTCTGGGCGATTTTAAGCCTGGCCAATTTCCTTCAAAGGTGAGACCCAAACCTTGTATCTTGTGGCTGTGAGTTAAACACCTTAACCATTATGTCAACCCCATCCCCAAAATGTAACAGGCATGCGGGTACATTTATAGGTCAGTACTAGGCTACCTGCCCTTAAAGGTCATTTTTAAACCTAATCAATATCCCTTTAAAAGGTGAAAATCAAACACTGAGCCTTGTGTCTGTGAGGTAAATACCTTAACCAGTATACCAGCTCCGTGTGTCCTGCAATGGAGCTTCATCCTATCCAGGATTGTTTCCAGCCTTACAGCCACTGTCTGCTGGGGATATGTTCTCGCTTTCCATGACCCTGAGGAAGACAATGTCAGTACTGAAAATAAGTGTGTGGATGCAATACTTTTGCTAATCAGTTCTTCTGCAATAGGTTTCAAGCTAAGCTATGTCTAAAGTCACCACAAGTTGATATTCTTACTAAATGTAATGGTAGCTGCTGTGTCAGTGAGAATTTAAAGAAAGTTTACTTCATGCATAAGCCACATACATCACCTTGCAAGGAAAGAACCTCTCATGGTGATATGAAGGTACAATGGTACTGAAAAGCGGGCTGAACCCACACAGGGATATATCAAAGCCTTAATATTATCTTGAAATGGAGGAGTATGTTGCCACACCACCCTAAGCGCAATCTGCCTGTCTTGGTAAACAAAAGATGCTTCTAAAAGAGAATGTCTATCACCTGAACAGGAAGGGCTTTAGCTAGACATCAGCTGAACTAAATACATCTGGTTTGTGCAAGGACAGCAAATCATGGTAAGGGATCAGGCTATAGATATAGGTTAATCCCAGGTTCTTGGAAGTATGCAATATACCCTGAGCTTTGAGAATAGCCCCTTCTAGTACTGTTGTCCACAAAGCAGTTAATATCTGAAATTTGATTTCAGCGATAGTATTACAGCTGTAAATCATTTTACATTTTGCTATGAAGAGACACATAGTTCATGCCTTCTCTTGTATAACACTTATGCCAAAGGCATGTAACCAACTAAGGAGAGAAGATTACAATGGTTTCAGACAAATAAACATGACCAACCTGGATATTTAAAGGTAGAGTGATGAAATGAACATGTACCATGGCATTCACTTGAAAATTATCGCATGGTTAATGCCTCTCAAATTGTGTGTGTGTTTTATCCTGAGAATTTTAACTAAATGCTGACTTCCCAAATACCTGAATATAGAGCATCGGAAACAGTATCATATGTATTTCTGTGTAATTTGTAGATACAAGCAACAGTTGCTTCTTCCCTCACCAAAGTCAATGCTTTTCTTTTCAATGTCTGCAGTGCGGAAAACAATAGCATGATTCAGCCCTGCAATCTCCTGGCCAGCTGTTTACTGACGGCAGAATACTGCAGTCACATGAGATGCTTTAAAACTAGGCAAGCTGTCATGGGCTAGCAAAGGACAGAAGCAAACTGCAGACTGGGGGAGGGGAGCCTAAGTAACTGCAAAAGGGACATTGCCCTTTGCAGATCTTATTGGATAAAATGGCATTATCAGGGGGAGTGGCAATTTAAAAATAATACACTCAAACCGTACTAATGACAGATTCAACCATCATGATCACCAAGCAGATTTGCTAGCTAAAATAACTTCAACAACTTTTCCCTCTAGATGAGTGCACAGAACTTATCTTTTTGAATGCAAATCAGTTAGCTTGCAAGGAGGTGGCTGGAGCAGAGAGTCCAAAGCCAATTAATAAAGAACTTCATATGCTGCATTAGAAATGGGAAACTGCAAAAACTGCTCTATTAGTATGATAATCTGTTAACATTAGACCCGCACACATGCTTTGGCTGTAACAGTAACACCACCGGTCTGGCAACTCACAGCAATGTGCAAAAGGCATTCATGTAAATTAACAGCAAGGGACTAAATGCATCTCTGCAAATGTCATATTTTAATGGGGAAAAATGTTAAATCATCCTGCTACAAATATGGTATGGTTAAAAAAATGCTTCTTTCTGATTTATGCACTTCAGAATGAAAATTGAGTACCTCGGCTCTCCTTTGCACAAGGTCATAACCAGCAGGTAAGTCAGAAACATAGCCATTCAAATATTTATAATCTGCAAAATGGCATACCGCCCCAAAACCATATCAAAACAACATACTGCTCTGCATTTTGTTTGGATTACAAACTAGTGAAAGGCATTTGAATTATGTGAATATGAAACAATTACAAAGTAAGAATAATGTACATGCAACACACGCATATCAAAGCACATCACAGTCTGCTTACTTACGACACTAAAAGTTCCTTCAGCTACACTTCAGGATTAATCAAAGTATCATGAAAAGGGGGGGGGGTTCTGATGAAGTCCAAGTGGCTGGATGAAAATATTTAATATTTTGCAGGCTTCTTCTAATAAACTTGTTGTTTAAGTTAACACTGCTTAAAGCTTAACAAAATGTGGACTTTTTTATTGGTTTTGGTTATCATTAAAAAGGACTTGGGTTCATAGGTGTTTACTAGACTAACGAACACAAGGTCCTTTTTAAGCCTAGCCATGTATTCCAATCTCTGACAAGTTCTGATACCCTTGATAAGTGTAAGCATGGGCCTGGGAGATGAACCATTTACAGGTTACCCGTTTGCATCAGAGACATAGGTGCCAAACCACGTATGTATTTCCGGTTTCCTATCCAATTGTCCAAGTTGCACTTGAATTGGATTAGGGAGGAACTCTGCTTCACATGGATGGGGAGCTTGTTCCATAGACGGGGTAGTCTCTGGGATACATACATATCTCTCCGGCAGGTCCTATTTATATCACAGGCAAGGTTTAAGTCTTTGGAATGGGTAATTCTGGTATTGTTTTTTTTTTGTGGATATGCAGGAGGTCCATCAGAGTGGGGTCTCTCAATGCCCTGTATGCCAGGCATAGAGCTCCTCTCAAAAAGCCTGTAGAAGACAGAAGACAGGGTTAGGGCCTTGAGGCAGTCTGCATAGGACATATTATTTATGCCCTGTATTCGTTTACTGAGAAACCTCTGTGGACGTTCCAGCTGTTGGATATGCCTGGTTAGGTACATACCAAAGGGGCAGTGTACTTAATGAAAGGTCTGATGAATGCCAAATACAGTGGAACAATGACTTCCTTGGACTTGCATGCCAGACCTTTGTTTATAAGTTGTGCAACATAGAAGGATTTCCTCACCACTGTAGACACATGATGATCAAAGGCTAGATTACTATCTGTGTGTGTCCCCAAGTCCCTGACCACTGGGTCAACTCTAAGGAGTGTGTTGTCAATAAGACAGTTATCAGGGATGGATGACTTCCCAAAGGATACTATTATGCATTTCCTGGCATTTAGTTTTAGTCCATGACTCTGAATGGGTCTCTGACTTTGTCTGTGTCAGCCGCTCCTGGAGAATATTTGTGTCAGTGAGAGATTCAATAACTGCTCCTAATTTGTGATCATCTGCAAATTTAGTTAGCCAGAGACCACTGACGTTGGCCTTGACTTCTCAGAAGTAAATGCTAAAAAGGAGCTGTCCAAGGACTGATCCCTGAGGGACTCAGTTTGTAACTGGCCTCTTTGTAGAGGTGGACTCCCCAATTCCTGTCTGTGAGCCAGTTGGCGATCCACTGGGTGACATATGGGTTTGTACCTAACCTCTTGAGTTTGTCAACAATGCCCGAGTGGGGTTTGTGTCAAATGCCTTGGCCAGGACAAGGTAGGCAGTGTAAATGATTTTGCCCTCATTCTTTCGCTTTGGTGACCTTCTCAAAGAAGTCCACCAGGTTGAGTAGGCATGATCTGCCGTTTACAAAACCAAACTGGGTTTAGTCCAGTATCTGGAGGTTTACTATACCTCTACTGATCATCTCCATGAGAATTCTTTCCATGGCTTTACATACAAGACTAGTGAGACTTATGGGTCTGTAGTTTCCAGGGTCTGTAGATGGCCCACCTTTGTGGAGAGGGAGGACTATGACTGTTCCCTTTCTCCATTCATGAGGCACGAAGCCTGTTTGGAGGCTACAGTTAAAACAGTAATTCCAGAGGCCCTGATAGGTCATGTTTCATGCTATTTAGAAGGCATCCCGGGATATTCTCTGGGCCCATTGATGCAGTGTTCTTGGTCACAGAGAGAGCATTAAGGACCTGTTCCCTAGTGATTGTAGTAGCAGATGGCCAAACTAAAAGGGGGGGCATAAAATGCAGAAGACTGAACTGTACTTCTTAAATGCAGCATAATTCTGATCCTTCCCATCTGAACTGTACTAGGATGCAAAGAAAGCTGTTGGAAAATGACTTTTCAGTGCATACATTAGTTACGCTATCCCTTAGGCTCCTCCAACAATGACCTAACCTTGTACTTCTTTAAAGTCACCACAGCATCATGTCGCCAAGCTTAGTAGTGTGTTCCAATTCACCATCACACTACCATCATCTCTTTCGCCTTTCTCATTTAATCAGACACCGATGCTCTCTCTTATCAAATACATTCAAATCATTTCACGACTACATACAGTTTTAACCTGTCTATTCCATGTCTTCCTCCATCATAAGCTCGGTTTCTCTCCTCATTAGCTGCATTTTTTTGTTTTTACCCAGAGAGGTTACAAATGCCTTTGTACTCTTCTCCTTACTTAATATCCTTTCCAGCCTATAAATGTACACAGCGTTCCATATAAAGATTACCAGATGTCTCTACACTATAATGAAGCATATTACACACACTGAAATCAAGTCCTACTGCTGTACATTCCAGCAGGTTTTTTTTTTGCCTTCTCCACTAACATTTTTTAAAATATCGAAGTACTTCAACATAGTAGTTATTACAACTCTCAAACTTTTGGCCTGTTCCCATTTCCAAAAAATACCTTAAATATTAATATTTACCCAGAGAGTTGTTTTTGTAACGTGGAAAAGACAAGCGTGTGAAGGTACTTACCATAAGAGTAGATGGACATCTATAAGAATCACAGATCATATGAATATATGAATCACAAATGCATTATAAGAGCAGAGCAGATGTTCTATAAGAGCAAATATATATCTTGTAGATGCACAAGACATTGCTGCAAGAAGTCATGGATTTGGAGGTTGACAACAGTCATATGGTCAGATAATTTCAGCAATTTGACACAGCTATGGAACTGTGACTGCAATCTCATGCCATAGCCATAGTATGACATTATGATTACTAAAAGAACACACTGATTGCCTCTCTCTGTTCATCTTTTGTGCCAAGGAGAAGTCAGGAAATCTGGCAGTAAGGGGAGAGGATTAAAGAAACGAGCTGTTACCTGCTACTTTCTGTGGTTCAGGGTTTGACTGTGATACAGGGTCTGATTTCTTTAGCCTTCATTTAACTGTGCGACATTGAGCAAGTCACTTTTACAGGCAGTGTTTTGGGACAAGTAGGAATTTGCTTTAGGCTCCTTAATGGGTCTTACTGGAATGCATGCTTAGGAACTTTCTATGACTGTGCTAATAACTGAGAATGTACATCAGCCACCAGGCCCTACATGTGCAGGGTCCCGATGGGGGTGGGGGTGGGGGGGGGGTGCCCTGCAATAATGAGTGATCTTGTTATTCATATAAATGTTGTGGTAAGTAACCTCACACAACTGTACTCGTACACTGTTGGGAATAACTGCTGCATGGATTACATACATGATTTGGAATAGTACAAAGCATTACACCCTGTAGGTTCAACACATTGGTGGTTGGCTGAAACAAATTCTGTTCTATCGCTGGACTGGACATCCAATCTATAATGTTTGAAGAAGTTATGAATGCACTGCCATGCTGCAGTCCCATATACTCTGCACTGAAACATTTCTAAAAATAGCTGAAGACCTGGCAGAGTGAGCCTTAACCCCCACCCTCCAAATCACAGTGAAACTGCAATGCTTTTAACTAATAATTTAGAAAGGGTCTGTATGATTACTGACAAACCCTGCTTCCTTTCATAAAAAGATAAACCAATGAGCAGACTGTCCAAGGACTACAGTGCTTTCCACACAATACCCGGGAGACCAAGGAAATGCAACATTCATTCCTCCCAGTCTTCTTGTTTAGTGAAGGTCATGGTAAATTCAGTTTTAAAAGATGCAGATTACTTATGGAGGACAGCATATGGCTTGCTGCATATTAAACTAGAATTCAGGAATACTAGCTGAGGTAACTATCATTAAGATTCTTCTACCAGGATATGTATTATATGTTAACTGAATTGATCACTTTTTCTGTCTTGTGCCCACCACATGCCAAGACACACACCACTTTTTCTGCAACTCAGTAATGGATTAAATGATTAACTACAGAATGAACAAACGAACCAAAAGATGGTACAACAGCAACATTCAAATCACAAGCTGGAGCCACTGGATGTCTATTTGGTTTCAAATGCAGTATATGCTTCAAAACTTGCTTAACTACTGCATTTGCAAATAAGGGAGGATCAACAGGAATATAGGCACATACGGCTGTGAGGTGTACGTTTGTATAGAAAGAACACAAACCGGGGTTATGCAGAGATCAAGTATTGTATAATCATATAAGCAAAAACATCATTTATACTACTATATCTCTTTTTACACCAGAAGGAAACGTCATCCACTTGGACAAGCCAGACTTTCTTGCATTTGGTCTCTGTTATCTAAGAAAAGACAGTAGCTTGCCAGGGAAGAGTTACCTGTTGTCAGGAAACAACCAGAAATCATACAAAGTGTAAGGTTACAAATTCTGTTATTTGGGTGCAAAAACAATTATAGGTTCATAGGCTGGTACTAGGCTATCGGCCCTAGGGCCTATGCAAGCCTAGCCATAACAATTCCCTGGATATTTCTTCCCACAATATTTACTTCTCTGGACCCCTGGCTAGAAGGGCGACTGACATGATCCCCGGGGTGAATTTCCCATCTCCAATCCAATCATCAAGGTTCCTTTTGAAGAGGGCCAATGAGGTGACATGCATGGGCAGTCTATTCCAGAGTATGGGGAGTCTCTGGGTGAGGAACCTATCCCTTCAGCATGTTTTGTTCATTGTGATGACAAGGTTTAGATCCCTGGAGAGTGTGGCTCTGAGGGAATGGGATTTCTTTAAGTGGAGCATGTCCAACAGCTCAGGATTTGACATGGCCTTGTATGTTAAGCAGAGATAGTCTCTGAGTAGACGATATGCCACAGAGTATAATGGAGGTTTTTTTTTTTTTTTTTTTTTTTTTTAAGACGGTCAGCATATGGCATCTGCTTTAGACCTGTGATTCGTTTAGTGAGGTATTTCTGTGGCCTTTCCAGCTGTTGCAGATGTCTTGTGAGGTACATACCAAACTGGGCATTATACTCTATAATGGGTCTAATGAGGGATGAGTACAGTGGGACAATGACCTCCTTTTTTCTGGATGAAAAGCCCTTGGTGATTAGGTGTGCCACACAGAAAGATTTCCTGACTGTTCTGGTGATGTGGTTATCGAAAGTGAGACCACTGTCCACCTGTGTCTCTAAGTCTCTCATCACACTTTCGATGTTTAGTGTTCTGCTACCTATGTGGTAATTCATGGGTACATATTTTTTTCCAAAGGGGATAAAGTACAGTTTTGTACCTACCATAAATATAGATGTCCGAGAGACATGCAACTGCAGTCATAACATGTGGGTTGTCCTGCCTCAGGCAGCCCTCGGCCGGATTCCAAAGTCTGGGTCCGGCGTCGCTGATGTCGCATTTCTCTCCGACGCCAGAGCGGCTGGAGTATATAAGCATCAGCCGACGCCATTTTCTTCAGTGTTTCTTGCCCCAGATGCCAGGTGCCCTCCAAGGAAGGCTGTAATCAAATTGGAAGACAAAAACAGGATTCCAAACAAATACATGAGCAATAAAACAAATACACCATAACAGATATCCCCAGCTAAGAGAGAGGGATAGGAGTGGACCCTAAGCATAGAGGGGTATGGAGGGAGGGAAAACCCGACTGCAGTTGCATGTCTCTCGGACATCTACATTTATGGTAGGTACAAAAAGTACAGTTTTGTACCTACCATAAATGTAGATGTTCGAAGATCCACATTGCTGTAGTCCTTACACTTGGGTAGTCCGCTGTCCTCGGTCGGCCCGAATATCAAAGTATTAGGCTGACGTCGGTCAAGGCGCTTAAGACTGACATCAGGACGTCAGGGTACAAATGCGCATGACCGACGTCATATCCTCAGTCTTTTCTTGCCCCAGATGTCAGAAGACCCTAAAGAGAAAGGTCAAAACCAAAAGACAGCAAAAAACAACCAACCACCCTTATACTAACTATATGTACAAAATATACAATATTCACAATATGTACAACCCAACCCACACAACCACCTCTAACTACAGAGGGGAAGGAGGGAGGGTAAATTGGACTGCAGCAATGTGGATCTTCGAACATCTACATTTATGGTAGGTACAAAACTGTACTATGTTCTTCATCTCACATTGCTGCAGTCCTTACACTTGGGTAGAATCCCAAAGCAGAGTTAAGGGAGGATGGCAAAACTATAAAGCAGTAGGAGCTGCCAAAATGCCCTGTAAAATTGCAGTGGCAAAACCAGCCCTAGATTTAGAGTAAAGTGGAAGGTGATAATGCTTAGAGAAAGTATGCACTGAACTCCAAGTAGCTGCCTCCAAAATATCTTTAGTTGCCACCCCTTAAAAAGCTGTAGAAGTGGCAGTAGCCCTAGTGGAATGAGGCCTAATCCCAGCTGGAATCTCCTTACCATGATGGGAATAACAGAAAGCAATACAAAACCCAATCCACTTAGAAATAGTTTGTTTTGACACAGGCTTGCCCTAAGAACCCAAAGCAAATGAAACAAATAACTGCTGAGACTGCCTGAACCCTTTAGTTCTGCTCAAATAATATCGCAACTGCCTGTGTACATCCAAAGTGTGCAAAATCTTCTCCCCTTTATTTTGGGGGTTTGCATAAAAAGTAGGCAAATGAATAGTTTGGTTTAAAGCCACACTAGAAACCACTTTAGGCATAAAGGAAGGATTAGTGCGCAAAGATACCCTATCCTTATGGAAAATTAAGAAAGGCTCAACCGCCATAAGGGCCTGTAATTCAGAAACCCTTCTTGCAGAGGTAATGGCCAACAAAAAAGCAGTCTTCCATGATAAATATTTCAAATCGGCAGTAGCTGCAGGCTCAAAAGGTTGTAGAGTGAGTTTCTCCAACACAAAATTGAGATCCCAAGCAGGGGTAGGAGCTCTACGTGGGGTCTTATATTCTTTGCCCCTCTAAGGAATTGCTTAAACAAAGGATGAGAAAACAATGGTGGGTCACAGTCATAGTGAGCAGAAATTGCTGCAGCATGAACCTTAATAGAAGAGAAGGACAAACCTTTGTCCAGTAACTCCGTAAGATATTGAAGAGCCACACTTAAATTAGGCTCAGAAACATCAAATTCCTTTGCTGTACTCCAAAATAAAAATCTCTTCCATTTATCTGCGTACACTTTCCTTGTACTAGGCCTTCTGGCCTCCAGAATAACATTCAAAACTTGCTGTGGAAGCTGAGACCCTCCAGGGTTCAAAACAGAATATGCCAGGCTGTTAGGTGAAGAGAGTGAAGTTTGACATTGAGTAAATGACTGTTCTCCTGAGACAGCAGGTGTGGAATCAAGGTAAAGGCCATGGAGGCTCCTGCACCAGACTTCTCAGTAATGGGTACCAGTGCTGTCGAGGCCAATCTGGAGCTATTAAAATCATCTTTGGCTTGTCCTGTCTGACCTTCAGGAGCACCTTTGGGAGGAGAGGCAGAGGTGGAAAGGCATACACATGAAGATTGCTCCAATTGAATGAAAGAGCATCCACTTTCCAAGCTGTGGGATGAAACCTTTTGTGCAAAACTTTGGCAGCTGGTAGTTTAGTGGAGAAGCGAACAGATCTAGGTCTGGAGTTCCCCATAACACTGTCAATTTCTGAAATACATGAGGATCCAATTTCCACTCGTGGGGATCCATAATTTGCCTGCTCAACACATCTGCTAAGGAGTTCTGTGCTCCGGCAGAAACCTTGCCTGAAGATTCAGCTGTAAACTGAGAGCAGTCTCCCACAAAATCATTGCTTGTCTGCATAGAGGATAAGAATGTGTTCCCGCTTGCTTGTTGATGTACCACATGACAGTTGTGTTGTCTGTTAGAACCAACACCTGCCCTGGAAGAAGTAAATCCTTGAAAGCTATTAATGCAAATTGGACTGCTAACATCTCCTTCAAGTTGATATGTAGATGTTGAAGTCTGGCAGGCCACGTGTCTTGTACCCACTTTCCATTTAGATGAGCTCCCAAGCTTTGTCTGAGGCATCTGTCGTTAGAATCTGACTCGCCTCTGGCCGGGTCACAGAGAGTCCCTTGTTTAGATGACATTCCTGAGCCCACCACAAAAATTCCTTTTGAATGCAAGGTATTATCTGAATGACAGTGTCCATATCCTGGCAGTGCTGTGTCCATACATTTTAGAGATACCATTGTAGCTTCCTCATATGCAGTTTGGCATTGGGAAGCACCAGAATACAAGATGCCATGAACCCCAAGGCTTGAAGGACTGTCCTTGCAGTCAGCCTGGACTGATGAGACAATTGATGGAAGTAAAGAGAAAGATTCTTTTGTTTGTCCGGGGTCAAAAAGGCCATCTGGGATGCTGTATTCAGTCTCACACCCAGAAAGCACATGTCCTGAGAGGGTACTAGACTGGACTTTATTTCGTTCACAGAATACCCCAGGCATCTTAGCACTGCTACCACATATTGTAAATGATGAAGAAGTTCGTCCTTTCCTTGGGCCAGAATCAGGCAATCGTCCAAATAAGGATAAATCTGTATTCCTCTTAGCCTGAAGAAAGCTATCACTGGAGCCAGAACCTTCGTGAACACTCTGGGCGCAGTAGATAAGCCAAAGGGCAATGCAGAGAACTGATAATGAGAAGTCCCAGCCCGAAAACGCAGATACTTCCTGCAACTTAGCCCGATAGGAACATGAAGGTAAGCCTCCTTGAGATCCAGAGTCACCATCCAGTGATCTTTGCCCAGCAGAGGTAAAAGCTGTTGTAACGTCAACATTTTGAACTTGGGAATGTCCAGATAAGTGTTGAGGATAGATAAATCCAAAATTGGTCTCCACGTGTTCCCCTTCTTTGGTACTAGGAACAGGCGAGAATAAAATCCTAGGCCTACTTCTGGCAGAGGGACCGGTTGTATGGCCCCTATTTGAAGCAGCAGAGAAATTTGTTTGTGAGCCTCTAGTCTTTGCTGAGGAGGAACGTCCGGCATGCCTTTGAAAGGAGGCAAGGTATGGAAATAAAATCTGTAACCTTGGTGTATGATATCCAATACCCATCTGTCTTGGGTAACCAAACTCCAATTTTCCTTGAAGAGTGCCAACCTTCCTCCCAAAGGTGCTGCCAGGCAAGAAGGATCTGGCAGCTGAAAAGGTAGGTCATTGGGCCTGTTTACGAAAGGACTGGCCCCTGCCCTCACCCGAAGATTGCGCAGGTGAACTCCCTGTTCTAGGTCTGAAGGAGCTCTGAGCTCTGCCCCTACCACGTCTAGATCTACCCCTAGACTGTGAATCATAAGAAGGGTACGTCCACCCCTTAGCAGGCCAATTCCTACTAAACTTCGGAGGCTGAACTTGCAAAAAATCTTTAACAGCCTGCATAGACTTAGCCTTGTCTTCCATTTTCTTCAAGACTGACTCCACAGGAGAACCAAACAACACATCAGACTGTAAAGGAGCATCCAAAATCCTTGTCTTAACATGGTCAGATAAATTCTGATCCCTCAGCCAGGCGTGCCTGCGAAGAACTGACCCAGTGGCAGCCACCCTAGTCGAGGCCTGTACAGCAGCAAACCCACATTGTAAAGAATGCTTACCCACCTGTTCAGAGACATGTACCAAATCTTGTAATTCTTTACACTCAATGCCTTCCGCCAGAGCATCTACCTTAGACTTCAATTGAGAAAGAAGATAATTTTGATATTTCAACATGTGAAACTGGCAATTCAAAGCCCTCATAGCTAAGGTGGAAGAAGTATAGACTTTCTTTCCCCATCTATCCAAAGCTCTGGCCTCTTTATCTGGAGGAACCGGATTTTTTACAACAGAAGCCTTGACACCCTTAGGTCCCTGGCTAACAGTTTCTGGGTCCGCCCTAGGACTCTTATAAAGATATTTATGAGCCTCAGGCACCCTGTAATACCTATCCGGTTTAACAGGAGCAGGAGGCAAAGAATCAGGATTAAGTGAAGCCTCTGCAAACACATCTTCCACAACATCCAGAACAGGTGGTATAGCCAAAGGCCTATGCTGGGGTAAAAGCAAAAATTCCCTAAGCTTTTTCCTGGAATCAGAGAAGTCCTGACCTTCCCACTTAAAATGTTCCCTCATGGAATGAAGAGTCTCTGAAAAAGAAAAATCCTCTGGAGGAGAAGCAGAAGGAGTCGAATCATCTGCATCAGAATCAGAATAAGGAGAGTACTCCTGCAAGTCTTCAGCCGAAGACTCTGAAACATCCGAAGCCTGCTCAAAACTCCCCAATTCTGGTTCCACCCTAGGCCTCTTATCAGGAGGGGGCAAAGAACCTCTAATCAAAGTAATTAAATCTTCTGCCATTTTAAGCATGTGCTTCTTGGGCACAGATCCTGAAGAACTAGGAGTGACACCAACAGAAGCTAAACCTGGCCTGCCTCTGGGAGAAGCCTTGGAAACAGAAGGAGAGGGCCTAACCACCCTAGGAAGGGAGGGGAGTACAGTAACTTGAGAAGCCCCTTCAGCCTGACCTGCCTCCTGAGAGGCCACATCCTGCAATATCAAAGTCTCCCCCTGGGACTCCAGAGAAGCCTCCGGTGGAACCACCGGTTCCACTGACGCCTCTAAAGAACCGGCGTCCGGTACGGACGACTCTTCTTGCCTGGGCTTAGCTGCTTTGTCTTTGCGCTTCTTCGAAGAAGCGGGCGTCGGAGCATCCGACGGCATATTGTAATTGCACCGCTTCCCGAAGACCAACCTGGCACAATCTAACCTTCGCTAATAGTGCGCTTATTGAACCTAGCACAAAAGCGACACCCAACAACGTCGTGCTCAGGCCCCAAACAAGGAATACACAAAGTATGATAGTCCCTATGCGGTATCTGCTTCCCACAAGAAATACAGTTATTCACTTTTTCTGACATCCGGTAAACCACTGAGGCAAGAAAAAACTAAAATATTCTACGGGTACTTAGCCAACTTTGACTCGGTCTGAAACTCCGAATTCGAAAAATTTCAGAACGCCGAACGGCACTTGCAACGCTGCTTCTGCATCGGACCATGCGGCAAAAAAGACTGAGGATATGAGGTCGGTCATGCGCATTTGTACCCTGACGTCCTGATGTCAGTCTTAAGCGCCTTGACCGACGTCAGCCTAATACTTTGATATTCGGGCCGACCGAGGACAGCGGACTACCCAAGTGTAAGGACTGCAGCAATGTGAGATGAAGAACATCTGTACTATGTCCTTCAAGAATGCAACTGCAGTCATAACATGTGGGTAGAATACCATAGCTTAGCTGGGGGAGGAGGTATGCTCTAGGAGAGTGATGGTGTGGCAATCAAACCCTGCAGGACTGCCGAAGCAAAGCCTGCTCTGAATCTGGAATATAGGGGGAGATTGTAGTGTTTTGAGAATGTATGTACGGAGCTCCATGTAGCAGCTTCTAGAATGTCCTTTGTAGGCACCCCTCTTAAAAATGCTGTAGAGGTGGCTGTAGCTCTGGTGGAGTGTGGTCTGACATAGGCTGGAACAGTCTTTCCATGAAAGGAATAACAGAATCTGATGCAATGTCCAATCCATTTAGAAATAGTCTGTTTTGAAATTGCTTTTCCTTGGACTGCAGGGGCGTAAGCTACAAAAAGCTGTTCAGACTTCCTACTGGCCTTGGTTCTGTCCAGGTAGTATCGAAGTTGTCTATGAATGTCCAAGGTATGTAAAAGCCTTTCCCCCTTATTCTCAGGATTGGGGAAAAAGGCAGGCAGATGAATGGCTTGATTTACAGAAACCCTAGATACCACCTTTGGCATAAAGGTAGGGTTGGTCCTTAATGAAACCCTGTCTCTGTGGAAAAATAATAAAGGGTGGTACTGCCATTAGGGCCTGTAGTTCCGAAACCCTTCTTGCTGAGGTAATTGCCAACAGGAAAGCTGTTTTCCATGAGAGAAATTGCAAGTCAACTGAAGCTGCTGGCTCAAAAGGAGGTAGAGTCAGTTTTTCTAAGACAAAATTGAGGTCCCAGGCTGGCACTGGGGCCTTTCTTGGTGGCTTAATGTTCTTGATTCCCCTGAGGAATTGTCTTAGTAAGGGGTGAGAAAAAACAGGAGGATCAGTGTTGTATCTAGCTGAAATGGCAGATGCATGTATTTTTATTGATGAATAGGAGAGGCCACTCTGTAACATATCTGCCAAATATTCCAAGATAAGTGGGATGTTCAGTAATGATGCATCATGCCCTTTGCTGGTATTCCAATTGCTGAATCTTTTCCACTTGGCTAAGTAGACCTTTCTGGTGGACGGTCTTCGAGCCTCTGTTAGTATCCGCTGAACTTCCTTAGAGAGAGGTAAGTTGAATTTATTTATGGGATTTCCCAGGCTGTTAGCTGCAGAGTCTGAAGGTTTGGATGCAGTGTTCCGAAATTGTGCTGAGTCAAAAGTAGAGGCCACTGAGGGAGGGCCCACCTCCTGGTGTGACATATGCTCCGTAGTAGTGGGTACCAGTGTTGTCTTGGCCAATCCGAGCTATTATGATTCCCTTGGGCTTCTCTGCTTTGATCTTTAGTAATACTGAGGTCATCAGTGGCAGAGGTGGGAATGCATAGATTGCTAGGGAGCTCCAGTTGAATGAAAGAGCATCTATTTTCCAAGCCTTTGGATGGTATGTCCTTGTGCAAAATTTTGGTAGTAGATGATTGAGGTGAGAGGCAAATAGGTCCACTTCTGGCTTGCCCCATGTCAAGTGAGTTGTCTGAAAGCCTTTGGATGCAACCTCCACTCGTGTGGATCTGTGAAATTCCTGCTTAGGCTGTCCGCCAACACATTGTCTTTTCCTGGAACAAACTGTGATTGTAACTGGATGTTTAGACTCAGTGATTTCTCCCAAAGCTGCATTGGCAGTCTGCAAAGGGGATAAGAGTGAGTGCCCCCCTGCTTGTTTATGTACCACATCACAGTGGTGTTGTCTGTCCATATCATTAAGTGACCTTGCTGGAGTTCGTTTTGAAAAGCCTCGATAGCATGCATTACTGCCAGCATTTCCTTTTGATTTATATGCAGATGTGTTTCCGTTGGAGACCATTGTCCTTGTATACATCTGCCTTCCATGTGCGCCCCCCATCCGAGGTCTGAGGCATCTGTAGTCATGGTCTGTGTTATCTGTGGTTTTTTGAATGACAAACCTGTGTTTTCCTTGCTCACCGAAGCCCACCATAGGAATTCCTTTTGTAAGCATGGAATGAGTGGTATGATTGTCTCCAAGTTGTTGCTGTGCTGAGACCAAACGCTTTTTAGGTACCATTGAGGCTTTCTCATGTGTAGTTTTGCTAATGGAACCAGTAGAATGCAGGATGCCATGTAACCCAGGGCCTGTAGGAATCTCCTTGCAGTCATCTGGGTGAGTTTTGCTAAATCTTTGAAGTATTGAGTTAACTTCTCTTGCTTGTCTTCTGTCAGGTAAGCCATTTGAGAGGCTGTGTCTAGTTTGGCTCCTAAGAAGATTATTTGCTGGGATGGCTGCAGCCTTGACTTTTGGAAGTTGACTGTGTATCCCAGAGCTTGAAGTAATCGTATTGACACATTCCAGATTTTTTGTCAACATCAGTTTGTCGTCTGCTTGTATGAGGCAGTCGTCCAGGTACGGGTAAATTTGTATACCCTGGAGCCTGCAATGAGCAATTACTGAAGCCAGGCATTTTGTAAACACTCTGGGCGCAGTAGATAAGCCAAATGGCAATGCTGAGAATTGATAATGCTCTGGCCCTGCAAGAAATCTGAGGTATCTTCTGCAACTGTGTCTTATAGGGACATGCAGGTATGCCTCCTTGAGGTCCAGAGTAATCAGCCACGACTCCTTGCCCAGCATGGGAAGGAGTTGCTGCAATCAGCATTTTGAACTTTGGTACTATGAGAAAGGTGTTTAATGCGGACAAGTCCAGTATTGGCCTCCATTGAGTTTCTTTTCTTGGAACAAGGAACAGTCTTGAGTAAAATCCCTGTTCTTGTTCTTGTTGTGGAACTCTTTCTATTGCTTTCATTTGAGCTAGCAGAGAGATTTGCTTGATAGCCTCTGCCCTTTGATGTTGTGGTAGATTTGGCATGCCTTGTTTTATTGGTAGGGTATGAAAATGAAACCTGTACCCTCGGTCTATAATGTCCAAAATCCATTTGTCCTTTGTCAGTCTGTGCCAGTTTTCTGCAAACAGAGATAATTTTCCGCCCAAGGGAGCTTCTAGTTGTTCCCTGGTAGGCAGTAGTAGAGGAAAGTCATTGAGATTGTGGTTGTTGGGCAGGAGAAACCCCTGCGTCACTTCTTTGGTTTCCTGGCTGCCATTGACGCCCCTGTAAGGGCCTCTGTATTGGCCTCTTCCTCGCCACGTCTGTTCTTACCCCTTTGAAACTTTTCTGGATTAGGAAAGGACCAGTTTTTTGAAGGCCAGTTCCTACTGAATCTGGGGGGTTGAACCTGGAGGAAATCCTTTACAGTTTGAACTGATTTTGCTTTTTCTTCAATGGTCTTTAGCACATCCTTAGCATTTGCACCAAAAGCTTGTTCTTTTCCAAAGGTGCATCCAGAAGTTTTGCTTTTACATGATCACGTAGAGGTTGACCTTTTAACCAAGCAGGTCTACCGATGACTGCCCCTGTCATAGCTGCCCTACATGAAGCTTCCAGTGCATCATATCCACACTGCAGGAAGTGATTGCTTACTTGCTGAGTGTTATGTACAGCTTCCTGCAAAGTCTTCCTGTCTAAAGGATCAGGAGAAGCTAGTGTTTTTTGTAAATCTTCTAAGAGATAATCCTGATATTGGAACATATGAAAAAGGCAATTTAAAGCTCTCATAGATAAAGTAGTGGAAGTGTAAACCTTTTTACCCCATCTCTAAAGACCTTGCCTCCCTGTTGGAGGGCAAAGGATTTTTAGAGGTGGAGGCTGAAAATCCTTTAGGCCCCTGTGAAATAGTTTCCAAATCCACAGTATGGGCCCTGAATAAATGGGAATGAGTTTCTGGGACCCTGTAATACCTGTCTGGCTTGGCTGGTGCAGGAGGGAGAGTATCAAGGGTAGCACTAGAATCAGAATACAAATCATCCAGAACATCAAGTACAGGAGGAATAGCTAAGGGCCTGTGCTGAGGCTTCTTAAGGAAAGTCCTAAGGCGTTTCCTGGAATCAGAATATTCTTGGCCCTGCCACTTGAAATGTTCCCTCATGGTGTGCAGAACTTCCCCAAAGGAAATATCCTCAGGAGGGAGGCCAAGGGATGGAATCTTCTGCATCGGAGTCCTCATAGGTCTGGAAGAGCTCTTCCTGGCTATCAGAGTGGACAGAGCCCTCAGAGTCTTCATCTGAAGGAGTAGGGTCAGAGGGTTCAACCCGGGCCTTTATCAGGAGGAGGCTGGGATGCTCTCTCTGGATGGGTCTGTGAACCTCTAATCATGGAAATTAAATCAGCAGCCATGGACATAATTTGTGTCTCTGGAGTCGGCTGAGGTAAGGATCTTGAAGTAATATGCTTTGTTTTGCTGGCTGCCTTAGCCCTAGTGTAGGCCTTAATAGACATGGCCATAGGAGGCCTGGCAGCTCCACGTGCAGGAGTGACCTTGTCTACAGCAATGGTCTCGGGCATCTCCTCGGTTTCGGTATCCGGAGGAAAATCTATAACTGGCGGAGTAATGTCTGGAATCGGAGTCGTCGGTTCGGAGCGGTGGAGAGACAGTCTCAGAGGGAACCGGAGCACTCGCGCTAGGTTTTGGCGTTGGGTCGGTAGTAGACGCGGGCCGAGGATGTCGGTCCCGGCCTTTTCGCTTTTTGGGAGTTTGCGATGTCGGAAGATCCGACGGCATGGTATAAGCAAATTTATCGCCGAAAAAGTCTTCAGCGAACTCCGCCCGGCGCCTGAGAGTGCGCTTGTTGAAGCGAGCACAGGCTACACAGGCCGAGACGTCGTATCTGGGCCCAGGCAAGGGAGGCAGTAAGAGTGGAAATCCTTATGAGGTATTTGTTTACCACAAAAAAGACAATTGTTAACTTTTTCAGTAATTTCTGACATCGGCTGAGGCAAGAAAAGGTCCCCAACGGGGTACTTAGCTTTTTTGATGACTTCGGTATCGTAGAATACAGGAGCTGACCGACCGGCACTTGCGAACTGCTTCTGCTTCGGGCACCGCGCGGCAAGAAAGACTGAAGAAAATGGCGTCGGCTGATGCTTATATACTCAGCCGCTCTGACGTCGGAGAGAAATGCGACATCAGCCGACGTCGGACCCAGACTTTGGAATCCGGCCGACCTAGGGCTGCCTGAGGCAGGACAACCCACATGTTATGACTGCAGTTGCATTCTTGAAGGACATCTATACATTACTTGGCATTAAGCTTGAGCCCATGGCTCTGGCACCAGGCATTTGTTTCTGTAAGGCCCTTTTGTAGAATATCCACATCATTTGGGGATTCAATAATGGCTCCCAGTTTGCAGTCATCTGCAAACTTTGTTAGCCAGAGTCCCTTAGTGTTGGCCTGTACTTCAGAGAAGTAGATGCCAAACAAGAGAGTGGTCCCAAGACTGAACCCTGAGGTACTCCACTTGTCTGGAGCTGGATTTGGAGTCGGCTATTTTACAGTCTGGGTTCTGTTTTTAATGTTGTGGAACTTTTTGTTTGTTAGATGGTCTAAGGTGACATGAATTCTCTGTAGTCTGCAAAAAGCAATTACTGGAGCTAGCCATTTTGTCAATAGAAAAGAAATGAAAATGTGAAACAGAAAACCTTAAATAGCATCTAAAGTCTCTGTGAATAGGTATATGATGATAGGTGTCCTTTGAGGACCAGAGTCACCAAGGAAAAGTACAGCACAGGGAGGGATTTGGTGGAGGGAGTCTGAAGAGTGAGCATTTTCAAGTCTGGAACTTTTATGAAGACACTGAGAAAAAGACAGGTCCAGAAGAGGTCTCCAAAGTTCCTTTTTTGGAGGGGGGTGGGGGCACTAGGAATATACTTTAATAGAACCCTTTACCCTAATGAGATTTTAGAACTGGCGCCGTGCCCCCTCAACACACCACATGGGACACAATGGGAGGAAATCTATCCAGTCACTCAGTCAAACATTACATAGCTCATTCAAATCCTGCTTTCTTTTACACCTCATTCCTCTTCTGCATGGGTTGTTCCCACAATTCCCATTTTTTCTATGTAACTTGCTCCTACCCTTTTCTAAAGATCTCATGTCAGTTTTTTATCTGTGCTATTATATTCACTACTTCTATTACAGTTGGTTTGGACTGATTTCTATTTTCTAGTAATTGCTTTTTTGGCAGCCACCATAATTAGACTCAGCAAGAGCCTTACCATGTTCTAGTCAATTCCGATTCTGTATCATAGCTCAAAAACATAATTTCCAGTTACACCAATTTGTTCAGCCAGTATTTCTGATACAGCAGTTTGTAGGGAATTAAGTCTGCCAACTCATTACACATTACCATTTCTTCCTCATCATACTTGCAACATGTGCTGTCTACCAGATGAAACATTATTTGGAAACTACTTGGAGTATAAAAATACCTATGTAAACACGTCCAAAGATTTTGAATCTTTTAGACTTTATTGCATATTTGGGAGACAACATATATATCCTCAGATTCTTTGTGAATTGCGTATCCAATCTCTCTTCAAAATCCTTTCTAACCTCCTTTGATTGACTCATAGTATAATGCAGTATTTTATATGCTCTGTTAATTATTCTTTTCTTTAACAGCAGCTTCTGTTGTACATTCTACTAAAAACTCTATCAGTGCTAGTCTTTCACTTAGAATCCCCGACTTTCTTTCTCTTGGCCTATACTCTGATATCAATCCTTGAGAGGGAAGGCAATCTCTAGCTTGCAGTCCAAATAAATTCTTGGCCTCTTCCCCTTCTATTACCTTTCCCCCTCTATCTGATCCCAATACCTTGGTACTTTTGCCAGCTTTTGCCAATAAATTACAGCCATCTCATGCCTATTTTCTGTATGCCTAATTGCAGTTATGCCTAACGGCAGAATCTCCTTTCTCCATTCCCACATTGGATTAGTTCTTAGAATACCTTCTGCTGCTTTATGAATGCAATATTCTGTATGTTTATTGTTACTCTCCTTAAGGAACAGCATCCAAAATCTCAGTCTCTCCTTGTTTCTTGAGCTTCCTCCCTTTTTCATCATTACTCCTCTCCACTTGGAATTACATGTTTCTGCTTGTGCAAGGAGCATAATTGTGTAGCTCTGAAACACCCCTTCAAACTGGATAATCCCAAACCACCTTGCTCTATTGGAAGAAT
This sequence comes from Protopterus annectens, assembly GCF_019279795.1. Classification (NCBI taxonomy): domain Eukaryota; kingdom Metazoa; phylum Chordata; order Ceratodontiformes; family Protopteridae; genus Protopterus; species Protopterus annectens. Next base: position 1,563,021,336 of record NC_056745.1, on the reverse strand, counting down.
AAGCTTATCCCACTTGACACTTGCCATCGCCGCCTCCCAGGTAATATCCTTCAGCTCTTTATTAATTGCTAACCACAGCTTCTCCTCTGGTTACTAAAAATATGCCTGACCTATGTATAAAACTCAAGGGAATAAAAGCATTTTAACTGCTTGCATCTTGCTATCCATATCCACAAAACAGAGCTTTCAATTTTTCAGTTTTTGTATTATCTTTGGTTTAGACTCCTCCCATATATCCTTAGCTGCCACACCAGAATAATTTTTAATCCATATTCTTAAGCATTCCATTTTATCATGTCCTCCATAAATATGGATATTGCTGAACCAATTCTGTCTATACATAATTTGCCGCTATTGCCTTTGTTTTAGTTTCATTAATTTTGTACCCAAAAAATATATATGAAACTGTCTCAATGTTCTACAACACTAAAATGTCCTTTTCTGGTTTTATTAGGTATAAAATAATATCATCTGTACATAGAGCCAGCTTTATATATCCTTGAATTTCTCAGTCTCTTATTTTCTTTGGCAATGGTTCTAAACATAATACAAACAACAAAGGGGAAAGAGGACACCCCTGCCTGTTTCCTCTGTTCAAACAGAAATTATCAGAGAGGAACCTACCCCACTTTAATTTTCGCATCCGATCCCTCATATATCCTCCTAATCAAACTTATAATTTTATCAGGGAATGTAAATGTATTTATTTATTTATTTTACATTTAACCGGGAGAGTCCAACTGGATATATGTCCATTTTCAGTGGAGGCCCAGAGAGAAAAGCTCCAGAGCAGTATCATTAACAAGAGAAAGACATGTTAACCAAAAGGTTCAATAAACAATATACAGAGTACACAATTTTTACACTTCTTATAGAAGTATAGTATATATAAGATAGTGAGTTAACCAAAGAGTGTATTTGCCAACAAATAAATACAAAATAAATACTTCTATTGCCCTGCTCAAACTCCCAGCGTACACTGTTAAATGCTTTCTCTGCATCAAGATCGGCAATGACAGCAGTATTCTCTTACATTTCATTTCCCTCTGGATCATCAATGTTCTGTTAATGTTATCACGTTCGCCTCCCCTCACAAAACCACAGTGATCCATATCTATCAATTTTGGCATCACCTTTTGCCATTATAGACATAAGCACTTTATAATCATGGTTTAGGATTGAAATAGGCCTGTATGAAGCTGGATCTGATGAGTCTTTACCTTCTTTATGTAATACAGCCACCACTGATTTCTTCCAGGATGTTAGTGCATCTTCTCCTCTTAAAATACTGTTAAACAAAACCTTCCAGATCTTTATCAGTTTTTCCCTTCTTAGCTTCCAAACTTTCACAGGAATATTTCTTGTTGATTGGTTATATAGCATCATTTTTATCTCATCTCTTCCTATCCTGTTAGTAATTCAGCCTCATCTACCTCTAACCTTGGCATATTTAATTCTTCCATAAACATTTCCATTTGTACCTTTTTCTTGATTTCCATATTTCTCTGCTTTAGACAAACTTTCATAAAATTTCTGAAATATTTCTAGTACCTCTACAGGATGTCTTGTATTCTTCCTTGTTATAGGTCCATAAGCATGGCGACAACACTTTCTAATTTCAGTTGCCCAAGTCGTTGTACTAAAAGTTTTTGTGCTCTGGAGGTATTATCAAATAACAGTTGCTTAATAGCAATCTTTTTAAACTCATGCATATTAGCGAGGTAATCCCTTATTTTCTGCTTAGCATTCTGCAACTGCTCCTCCTCCTGTTGTTCTGTGAGATTCCTCCTTTTCTGTAATACTTTATCCTTTGTCAGTCCCTCTAAATAATTCTTGTTACTTCTTAACCATCTCTCTCTCTCTTTTATTTCCACCCTATTTTTAAACTCCAGTTTAATTTTATCCCACTCCCTAGATATAGTTTCAGAGGAACGTTCTTGCTTC